>NW_015374101.1:94278-179629 GCF_001272555.1 Dufourea novaeangliae | reverse complement strand
ATATAAATAAATTAATTAATTTATTTCTGATTTGAAAAGAAGTCTGTCGCAACTTTTTATAAGCATTTCTTCACTAAAAAAATATGCAGTACGGTGTAATATATGGTTAGATTTTACACTGGACGTTTTTTTTAAGATAAATTAAAAGTATCTATCCCAAAACATTGGTGCAAAATTAACGGATCTCTTCATGATTGTTAAAAGTACTTAAACATTCATAATATATTAAAAATTGATTTTTTATGACACAATTTTGATAAATATGTCGAGAGCAGTGTTGTGCAATATTTAATCCAATTAACGATTAACAACTGCAATTGATATATTTGATTATCTATCGCCATTAACAATTAAATTTTTAATTCGATCGATGTATAATCGGACTGAATAATTGAATTCGATAATTAATTGTAAGTTAAATTAATGATGAACTAATAAATTGGAATTTTTGGTTTCACGCACTCATTACAACTACACTGTAGAACAAATTGGCTGCGATTTCCACTTTACGTATCTAATATTACGTATCAAGAATTTTCTATCATACCTCTCGCTTTAATAGTCTGAGCTCGCACCCGGCAAAGGAAAACGCCCTTACGGTTTCGTTATGTCTTGAGTAAGCGAGGGAGTAAAACACGTTCCCACAGCGTGGTAACAAAAAAACTAGAAAGCGTGACGCAACTTCAACCGTCAAAATTTCCTTATATGGAAATTTCATAGCATCCCCACCAATTTATAGGCCTATATGAACCGGTTGATTTTAACCCTCGGGGATCAGAACTGTACCGTCGCGTCACGTTCTTGTGAGTTGGTCATTACGTTAGTGAGATCGGGCTAAAGTTTCTTTTCGAATCTAGTTAATCTTGTAGTAAACGGTGAACACTTTATTTGTATTCCGGCTAGAATTATTACTTTAGCATTATTCCGTAAACTCCACTCGCAACCCCCGCATCGCCAGTGCGTTAACACCGAGCACCTATTTATTTCGATAATAGTTATTATTTCATTATTACTTACTACTACGCGACAACACTACACAACACATTTGTAACTAAAGACTGATTAATTACACTGTTATTTTATAAATCTGTGTAGTTCATTTTGAATCCATAACACGATCCAGAAATCTGTAGTATTATCGATATACTAGTTTCCTCTAGTTTAGAATAATATCAGGTCGACCGTTTCCACACTAATACAACTTTACCGCTCGAGTTATATTAATTATAAATTCAAAGGTTACGAGGCACTAACTAACATTTCCTAACGGCTCCCTGATTTCGCATCAGGTTCGTCTGTGCATTACACTTTTCCAAGAGTATTTCCAACCCAGTGGATCTCCAATTTCGCATCGGATTTGTCCACGAAACTTGGCCAATCCTGCGGCTCCCTGATTTCGCATCAGGTTCGTCTGTACAAATTTTCCACTCTCCTCACAGCTCCTCAGTTACACGCTGAGTTCGTCTGTAAAATCACATCCTAGTGACTCCCCGATTTCGCATCGAGTTCGTTCACGAATTTAACCTTCCTGTGGCTCCCTGATTTTGCATCAGGTTCGTCCGCTCGTGACTCCATTCCTAGAGGTTGCCTGATTTCGCATCAGGTTCGTCCTCGTTTTGAAACATCCTAGCAGCTCTCTGGCTTCGCGTCAGATTTGTCCGCGTACCTTACTAATAAACTGATACCATATTCCTTGGAAAATCTAAGCTCGCCGGCCTTTCGTGTTGCTACGGCCCGGGCTCGTAACACTGAAAGAGTTCCACGCGCCAGTTATGTACCCACATTGCAAACTGTATTGTTTCGTCACTCTCAGTTTTGGAGAAATTTAATGTTAAAGAAAAATCATATTTTTCGCACATAAATAAATTTTGCAATGTAACTATAGAAATATTCAATTGTTGTTGCATGCAAATATTCTGCACACGTTTCTAAATACGCTGATATCACTTTTTAATACATTATGAGTGATTAAGTACATTTATACCATACAACTTTTGTATGAACATTCATTTGATAATTTCAATTTCTCGTGAATATATTATATATATTCGTGTTGTATGGTATGATGTATTTTTTTTATTAAGAGTTCTCTTAATTTTGTACCAGCGTTAAATCGAATCATATGACACGATAATAAAGACTGTTTCGTTAAGGAAACTTGTACACAAATTTGCAACAGAAATTTTTTTTATATAAGTAGAAGAAGAAAATAAGTTACTTAACATTATTATTTCGTTGACTTACCTTACATTAAATTATTTATTTTAAATGTAATTTACAGGAAGTATACATAAAATAGAATTTCAATTTTTCGATTAAAAACTATTATGTAATTGATTACCAATTGATGCAACCGGCGATTGATGATTAACGATTACAATTTATGTATAATCAAGAATTCACGACTGATTTTGTCAATTTTTTTGATCGTGAGCATTAATTAATCGACTGAAAAAAAGTTAAATGAATTAATACCCAACAGAAGCTGAAAGTGGAGCACGAAATGAAACAAAAGACGGTGTCGATGCTTGTGTTCACGGCGCACGTGGCTGAAAAGCTAGACTTTAAAAAGCAGTACACGAGATCACACGTATTGTAGGTATAAAATTTATTTTAAAATGTGTATGATAAACGTAGAGTCATTAATTAATGAAGTTGAAAAGAGATTAATTGAGAAGTGCGATCGTTTACGATCCATCGGCTGATGTTTCTCGATTATTTCGCCGTCCGATAGTTAGACGATCGTTGGTCATCTACAAAACGAGAATCGTCCGTCTTGTGTCGTCTGACAAAAACGCTCGCGTGGCTCCGGCCTTAACCCCTTAACCTACAACTACGGGCATAGCCCGTAGTAGATGATCGGACCAAACGTAAATACTACGGGCATAGCCCGTAGTAGATGATCGGGCCAAAAGTGAATATTACGGGCATAGCCCGTAATACGATAATCGGGCCAAATATAAATATTAGCGGCGGCGCCCTCCTAAAGTTATAAATATTTGTGGAATATGTGATAAGTAAATCGTAGGTTAAGGGGTTAAACCTCCGAGCACGGTCTCTGGGTCATGCGTTCGCGAGAACGACATACACACAGTGACAGAGTCAGGAATGGGGACACACGGTTTGGAGAGCGACACGCACACAGTGACGGAGCTGTTCGTGTAAATCGCATAGCGACCAATGTTTGTTTACATGCAAACGACCGGGCCAAGACGCCGCAGAAGTATTGACTAATAAATATAATTTGTTTTATAATTCACAAGATTTTTATTCTAGTTAGTGTAATAAGAACCACGAAAATCCAAATGTAATGTGGAACCAGCTAATCATTACATTGTATACATGGTGACGGTGGCTCGAGCTCGAGCTCGAGCTCGAGCAACCGCCACTGCGTAGTAATATCGGTGAGGGTCTCGAGCTCGAGCCATACTGGCACTGGTTAGTATAATGTCGGTAAGGGCCTCGAGCTCGAACCTCGCCGTCGCTGTGGAGTAGTAGAATATCGGTGTGGGGTCAAAAATGACACAGGCTCCGGTGACCATGTTTCCGTGCTCGGAGGGTTGATCGATACCTCGAAATTAAATCTCGGAAAAAGTCTTTTTTCTTGTCGTGAAACCGCGCCGCGGATTTTATTACGAACACGAAAATAACCTTTCGGTCATCAATTCTATGAATAGCGCGCCACCATGTTTATTTTCATTTTTTGACGATCTCTGTCTCTCCCTCTCTCTTTCTCGCGAGTTTAAGCCCTCACGGCAGCCGAACACCGCCGTTGAATACCCCGGTTTTAATCCCCGCCGACCACCATGCGGCACAATAAAATCATTCAACGAATAAAACGGGTGAATGCGAACGCACAGCCCGTGGATCAATGATGGGGACGAAAAGAGATCGTGTAAAAATAAGTTGAACGGTGTGACACGGTGCAATGCGGCCTATGCAAACGAGCGGAAATATGGAAAAAAAAGAAGAAAATATGAGAGAAGAACGTAAACCCGCTATAATAAAAACGCCGCCGCGTGCACGCGCGCGTGTCTGCAATTTACTCTACAACCTACTCATTCACGCTGCTTTATTGCGTCTTATTGTCTTCGTTTACTCGAAGAGCTCGGGCGTTTACTTGTTTACTTTCACGTGTAACCCGCCGCAGAAGAATCGATTACATGCTTTGAGCGACAGAGGGACGTTTTTTTCACGACCTAACCACGTGTCCCTAATAAGCTGAACGTTCTTCTTAGACCAGTGTCTTTACTGCCCTAACGAACGGTGAGGAGCACACTCGGAGCACTTAAAAAAGGTCGGTTCTAATGGGGCGGCGCGCAAGAAAACGCCCGACCAATTGCTTGTCACCGTAAGCAAGTAAATACAGTAAAGCCTTCCGTATTCGAACTAAGAGGGAGACATAAGTGTCGGATAAAGGAATTTTCAGATAATAGAACGATGATTTTACAGAATTGAGTAGTTACAGAAATTTTTATAGAATTGACTAGTTTACAGAAATTTTCGAGATAATTAATTGCGTGGCATTCGAACTGAAAAAAATATACATTGTATGTAGACACTACATACATACACTATCGTTCATAAGTAATACTTATAGTTAGGACTCCTGTTCTCTATGGGCAAAGTGTGATGTTCCATGAAAATGGTTTATTTTGGGCTACTTTTATTACGTAATAATTAAATAAATGGCGTCCATCAAGCTTTAAGATGTCATCAAAAATATTTAGTTTAAACTTCTTACTATCGTATTGCACTTACTTACTTTATTTTCGGTGAGTGCCTTAATATTTATGGATGGGAGTGGATTTACAATAGAAAAAGGCATCTGTTACTGAGAAACACTCGGTTCTGATAGCAAAACGTTCGAATGTTAGGGTATTCAGATAATGGGTATTCCGATATGGGAGGCTCTACTGTACCCACTGAAAGGAACGAAGACAGACTAATCGTGTATGGTCATTTAACCGCGTTTCAAACGAATTTATGAGTCCACGGTAGTGGAAATTTAAAAAAAAATGTACTTATACTATTGATTGAATTAATCGATGAGAAATAATAGCAAAATATAATTTAAATCTTGCAAGTCACTACGGCGCGGCGTCCTGATATTCCAATGTTAAACTATAGGGCACAATTAAATTAACAGTAAAGTACCAATGTTTATACAAAATCCATTTCTATGTAATATTATTACCGATATAAGTCTCCGTAAAGAATAACGAAAAAGATATCTTGTTTAAATTTATTAACCCTCTGACGCAACTTATGGATTGACTCGGGAGATGTTTTATATGCCCCAAATAATGACAGCAAATATGAATTCAAATGTGACAATTGCCAAAGATATATTTTTAAAATACATCGTGAATCAAGTTACATTATTATGTTATACACTATGCAGAATGAATGATCTTTATTTATGTCCAACTTGTACTTATATGTATGATTGAAAAGAAAGGAGAGCTGTACTTCCGAAAGGCACTGGTGGCTGATCGATATGAAATCTGGTGGGTGTTATGTGGTACGTTAAAAGACCCCAAATATAAACTTTAAGCTATGGGAATTCATATATTTAGAAGATACAATTTCTCATATATTGTATAAGGCATTTTTTACGCTATTTGCTTGCGAATTATGCACAATTGTTCTTAATTAAAGTTTACCTGGACTCAGAATCAACATTGATTTGTTATTGACTGATTGAGATTGAACGATAACAAAATAATACCGTAGCGTCTCGGAATATCAACCGCTGGCCGACGAGAGCATCACGCAGTCGGACAGAGTACCTTTCTTGCCTCTATGCCGTTCTCAGACATTACCCAATGTTGACCACGTACCCAACATCTCACCACATTCCACCCAGTGTTAACCAAGGAACGAACATTCCACCACACACCATCCAGTGTTAACCACGCACCCAAAATTTCACCGCATTCCACCCAGTGTTATCCACGCATTGCTTGTATTGAGAAGCTGTATCTTCCAAACGAGTGCATTCATAAAGCTAAAATTTTATATTTGGAGTCCTTTCATTCCCCTCATGACACCCACCAAGTTTAGTCTTGATCGGCCACCGGTCGTTGCCTTTCGGACGAAAATTCGAAAAGAGATGCGTATGGGTGAATATTGACCCATTACGGGCCATCGCGGAGCCGCCAAACCGTCGGTATTCCGAGGATTAATATATTCACTACCAGTATGAATGGAGCTAATTCTACAAATAGCCGTGTAATTAAGCACACTGACTTCATTATATTAATACGTCTACATAGTAAAACGATAATCGCCTTGAGTGCCAGTTTAATAATAATTGAAAAGAAAGCAATATAAGTTGTGACTCCGATCAAAGTCACCGGCAAGATCCAAACGTTGACGAATGGCTCCGATCGGAGCCACCGGCAGCAAAAGTGTTACATGTAACAATATTTCTATTAAAAAATGCAAACTAACAGTCATAGAATAGTAGAATATTTTGTTTAAAAATTACTAACTGACTTTGAATTGCTACGAAGTAGAAATAAATTTAACTAAAAGTTTACGGTACAGCCAACCAGTACTGACCTTTGAGACACGTTCTACGGATCGTTATTTCCGCAGGTAAAAATATAGGACAAGAGGTGATTTACACATTATCCGTCTAATCGTCATTAGCTCCATAATTATCACTGTTAAAGGTAAAAGCTCAATGAAAGTATAAAGCTCTTCCCCCCCCCCCCCCCCCCCCCCCAGGCTAACTAATTTCATTCCGCAAGTCTTTAATTAGTATTCGTCGAGGAACGTCCAAACTTTTTCACTGGAAGTGGGCTCGCAAACTCATCCTGCCGGGACCGTTCACCCGCATTTGCATAGGCCAAATTCGCGGGGTACACTTTCTTGTCGGCCACCTTCACAACCTTAATATTCTTCTCTGGGATTCTTCTAAATTTCGCATCTGGGAAAAATAATTATTCGTTAATGAAATTTCGATCGCGCGCACATACCATTTCTTCTGGTCCCCTCTGTCCTCCATGTATGTACATTCGTATCATAATAGTTTAACCCTCGGTTGTCGCCTGGTTACAAAATATTGAGAAAATAGTATCAGTTACATACATAGATGTCATTTTACTTAAACGATTTTCTGTTATTTTCATATTTCACTGAATTTTAAATTAATCTGTACTTAACTAGAACGGAAGACCATTTACGATTTCCTAATTTCCTTTTCAGATACCGTTAACTTTAGTAAACTATTTTTCAAATATGGGTAAAATAGTATTTTTCATTTTCAGTACGTGTATTACATACTTTCTGCCAGGCTGCTATTATTTCGTTAATACGATACTTTATGTATATCACGGTTATCATACTTTTTAACTTTTCCCTGCAGAATTGTTTTCTGCTCCTCCATCTCGAATAAAACAGGATATTGTCTCTTCTCCTTCCTTTCAAATTGTTAGTTGTATTCTCACAGCATGAGCATTTCAGTATTATTTTGGAAAGGCAAACGTCGTTAAACATAAAATTTATGTCAATTTTTACGAAATTAAAGAGACCGTATTTCTCGACAGTGTTCCTATCACCTTTTCTTATTGATTTAGTTTCACCTTCTTCGCCGCTTTTCTCTTGCGTGGAACTCCATTTCTCACTTTTTCTACCGACCCTTATCATAAGGCTCATTTATTCATTTGTCAGGCCTTATCTTTTACCGTAAAAGTGAGAAATTTTAAAACGTGAAATTTCAATATTTTAACGTTCCAAATTATATGATCGATAAAATTGTGGTCCACTGATTCACTCTTTTGACAACATTTTAAGATCCCGTTGCTGATAAATAAATGTTACAACCAGTAGGAATTAATATAATATTTTGAGATAATAAGAGTACCATAACATTAGGCATTGCGGGTAATAAGGACGAACTTGACAAAGGCATGTTTTGAAAAAAACGCGTTTTGAACGTTTTCCTTAAGGGCGACCTCAAGAAAAAGTTCTTCTACCTCATTAACTATTTTTTCGCTTTGCTGTTATATTAGGAATAATGAATGTACTTAGATGATAGTCGTAAATTATTAATGATTATTAATAATTATCCATTGATAACTGTAATACTAGAATGACATGAATGATCGGATAGGCCTGGAAGGGACAGTACGATAGAGTAGGGACTCTGACGTTTCCTCTTACTACCGACACTATTAACGCTGAAAAGTAGTGTTCGTTTTCCATAAAATCTTCTTTTATACTGAAAAGAAGGGAGATAGTCACCAAATGTAGCCATAGATATATATGTTGGCTATCGTAGATCTAACTGGTAGAATAAAAAAATTGTATACGAACTGTTGAGTAATGCAATCATATTTTTAATGAAGCGTACAATGTCATAACGTAACATGTACTCATTGTTCGCCAGTCTCATTGACATCAGTGTTCACCGAATATATTTACACCCGTAAATATGTTTTGTTTGCTTAGCAACAAATATTTTTTTATAAAAACTTTTGCGAAGTACCGTGGACGACGGCCATCCCCGGGTCGCGGATCGGTTTACGTGCAATTTACTATTTTTTGAAGCCTATTTCTAACAGTCCCTGCTTTCAAACTCGTTACCCCATAAGAATAAGAGCTCTTGAGACGGTAAATAGTCTCAATATAATGCACGCGCTGAAATAGCCCACTCGAATGACGCGGTGAGTGCTTTTAATGAAACAGTCGATCCACTGGACAATACGAAATTACGTTTCATGGCTTGTACACAGAGAATGTCACGTTTCTGTAAGGAACGTTTCGGGGAAAGAAAAGATGAAAGAAGAATATAACTTCTAGGTGAGGGTATCCCATGACGCGCTACCGTGTCTTATTGAGGAGAACTTTTTATTCGCATTCTATAAACAAGATACGCATGCAAGAATGTTTGCAAAGCACTCCGGCACACACGAGCCAGTCTCGCGATATACCGAAACGTTTTTCATGAACTCGAAAGTTTCTCGGATACTTTGGTGCGATACGAATAAATTTTTCAAATATTGTACAAAAATATTACGTTTCATTAATTACAGAAGAGTTAGCGGCTTATAGCGTACCAGTCTGATAAATCGTAATTCATCAATTTCTATGTAATTAACCCTGGTTAGGTGGAGTTTCAGAAAAGAATAAAATAAAATATTTTTAAAATATTTCATTTTCATTCAATAGCTACTTAAGTAGATGCTTGTCTATTTCTATGTTTCCTTACATGAGAATTCGAAACAACTATGTAGTTGTGTGATGAGTAATAAGACTTCCATTTGACCAATCAATTGTGACAGAATGACAAACCTTATTTGTTAATGATAAAACATACTATGATATAGAATATGAATTAATATTAATATAGATACGTTAATTCTTAAATATAATATAAAAATATTCTTCTTAACTCTAGAACGCCCGAATCTCGAGTTATCACGTAAACGCCCAAGGGAGGGGGTGAGCTCCTCGAAACCACATTTCTTTTTACATATTTCTCCTAAAAAAAAGTTATTTTTTGACGAAAATTTTATAACATTCGAGTATATTATACATCGCAAACAAAATAGCACATGTTTTATCTCAAAATTATTTTTTATTCATATGTATTTGTAAAATAAAATAGTAGCGTAAAATAGTATACATACTAACATGGAACTAGTCTGAATCTGATTGTTCGAATTCTTCCGTTAATTCGATTCTTTGTTCTGTGATCGTTTGTTATTCTTTAGAGACAAGAAAGGCGTAATATATCGTGTAATAAGACGTAATAAAAGCGTGATATCATCGACGCGCGGTCGCCAGTGTCGCGACGCGTAATCCGTTTTCTTTTTCTTATGCACAGTGTTTGTCACATATAGTGACAAGGACTTTTGAATATCAAACTTAACCCCTTCGCATCGGAGGACGAGATATCTCGCCACGCGATTTCGTTCATGATATGCTTTGGACGAGATATCTTGCAACGCAATGTCTTTCGTGCGGTGCTATGTACGAAATATCTCGCGACACAAAATCGTTCATGCGACGCTGTGTACGGAATATCTCGCGAAGCAACACCGTTCGCGTGTTGCTTTGAACGATATATCTCGCGCTCGCGTTCCCGTTTTTCAATGTTTACAACTGAATGTCACTCATCAGTTGCTTTAGACTTTAGACGATGGTATTCCGTTTCTACATTGAGTTCATTAGAACAGTTTTCACGGAGCATTCCATAAGTGTAGTCATCATGTTGCGATGATTTAATAAGAATCGCATTATGAAAAAATAAAATCATTAGTTTCTAGAAAGAAAACATTTTCTTCATTTGACATTCCTAACCTTTTCTAAATTCATATTCACAATGACCTACGAATTTATTTTGATAAAAATCGTTGAACAAGATATCTCGCGTTGTAATAAAAAGGCATGCGAGATATTCCGTACACAGCGTCGAATGAACGATTTTGTGTCGCGAGATATTTCGTACATAGCATTGCATGAAAGACATTGCGTTGCAAGATATCTCGTCCAAAGTATATCATAAACGAAATTACGTAGCGAGATATCTCGTCCTCCGATGCGACGGGGTTAAATATGTATACGACAATAAATAATTTTTTGAGAATTTTTTGCAGACAGGAAATAGTTATAATTTTACGCTATTCAACTTGTGGGTTCGTAGGACCCACCCACCCCTTAATCCATTGGGCGTTCAAGGGATAAGAGACTGAATGATCTATAAGAAAATCCACTTCTCCACAGTATATTCATCCCATGTAATCGTGACTAATAACCATGTATACATATACAGTTGATGCAACGTTAACACTTTTTAACCTTCCGCGAACCGAATGAATAAAAATCACGCCCTGAACCACGTGGGGTTAATTTTACCTGAACATATATGTATACATCTACAAATATGTCATTTGAATGATAATAATGCACTTTAAAATGGACAGACTACTAAATACCAGACCATCTGTGTAAATTTTGAAAGAAAAATACAGTAGTTTCAACTAATTGAAGCCCACATGGTTCACGGAAGGTTAAAAAAGAAAAAGAAAGGAAAAAAAATTAAGTCTCACGTTTCTATTTACTGAATCTTAATATTATTAATTTGTATAGTATCGTTTGAACTGTTCAATCCGCATTAATTGCCAGGGAACGTTTAAGAGCTGCATGAACCAAATAATTTGTGTATCATGTCTGTATCTTGTTGGAACCGATGAACGTTACACTGGTGCAGTATCCATTGAGCATTGCGTGCGAAAAAGAAAAAACGAAGTGAAACGAGGGATTCATCGTAAAGGATTCCTGGTCACGATGTCGTCAAGGAAAAAAGAAAAGTATCGAAGGAGTTAAAGACAGCGAAGCCGGGGTAAGCCGGCATTTAATTTGTGAGAGTCCCGAAGTTCGTCAGCAACTGGGTCAATATTTTATAGCCCAGGCAATTAGATAATTTTGCGGCCAGGCAAAAATATGATTGCTGGCGTGTGAAAGAAACCAACTTGGGCTTGGGTTAATGTTGAAAGTTTGTATCACCGTCTACTCTGAATCGCCTCCTAACCAAACTACGACTGCTGTCGAATTCGCATCGCTTCTCTCTAAAAGAATCACGATGCTCCTTTCATTTTCCGATTTTTAATCACTGGAGGTAAACTTATCGTCCGAATATCAACTCAAAACTTGTCATACCGCATTAAACGTCCTGAAAAGCAATGAAATTACCGAAATCCATTTCTCTTTTGCATTAAAGACAGAACTAAAAACATTTCCTTCACTTTTCATGACGCGGTGTTACCATTGTGTAAGGTTCTTCGATCTTTGTTCGAAATAAATATTGGTTTCACTTTTCTTTTTTATGCGTATACGTTAGTGACTGGAAATCTTTATACAGGGCATCCCAAAATAGGTGTAAGTCCTTGTAAGAGGTGATTCCTAGGATGGGTTGAAACAACATTTTCCTTAGCAAAAAGGTTTTCCAAGGCTGTGTTAACAAGATATTAACGAGAAACACGGACCAATCAGAACGCGAGTCTGCCGGCTGAGCTCCCGCGGTAGCACGTAGCCAACGTTACTGCAAGAGCTCAGCCGACAAGCTCCCGCTCTGATTGGTCGGTGTTTTTCGTTAATATCTCGTTAACAAAGCCTCGGAGAACCTTTTCGCTACGGAAAAAGTGGTTACAAATCACCTTAGGAATCACCCCTGTCAAGGACTTACAACTATTGCAGAACACCCTGTATAATGTTAACAAGTGTTCCAATAAATGATGGTTGTATAAATAATGTTTGCATCTTCCGGCAAATCATAATCATATTTTGAAAAGACATAAGTTAAGTTTCATCTGATATCTAATAGTAAGACGAAAATGCGGTTAGATAACAAACGAATTGTAGAGGATATTACAAAATTAAACCATCAGACATTGTTGTTATGCCTCAAACATAAAAGTAAGAAAAAAATGTTATATAAATTTGAATTCTGTAACATAAATGCAGCACTAGGAACATATACTGGGTGTACGACGAAACGTGATCAGCTTAGATTATTATTCTACTTCTAGTTGTTTGATCGAACATTTTATTGGCTGGTATAACATAATCCAAGTAGAGTTTTAAGATAATTGTACCAAAGTTGTCAACCCTATTTTTCACAATTTTCAAGGCTACCTTCAGTTTTTTTATAGGTACACCTATAAGTTTTTTGGGTCCATCTTTTAGCGGATACTGAGACGAATTTAACAAGCAACATAACAAATAATTTTTTTTCTTCTAAATCATTATAAAAATATCATTTACCTTAATTAAAACAATGTTCAAAATGATGCCCATCAGCTACAACAGAAACGCGTAAACGGTTAAGTAACGACTGCTTAGTTCTATTTATGACGCCTGAACTGCTGGTTAAGCATGCAAGAAAATTTTCGATCGAACAGCTACCTGTAGAATAATTTAAGCTGTTCAGGTTTCGTGGTTCACCTTTTATATCTAGGGCAACGTAAATTATATCGATTGCATGTAATGATTTTTAATGATAAATCCAATTAGAAGAGACAGACCAGATAAGCATTATCGATTTATTTATACATCATAAACTCTCCTATTGTCTTCATGTTTAATAGTTTCGTTATAACTCTTTTCAGACCTATGCGTATATGACCTTTGATTATTTAACTTTGGAACACCCTGTGTGCGATAGAAACGCAGAAATCTGGAATATTTGATACACTAAATACACTTAACTAATGTTAAAATGCAAAGGTGCATTCATAATATAATATCTGAATCTTCTATAATTAAAATATCTATAATTAAATCAGTCTCAGTAATGGGTTATTAATTTCGATAAATGAATTGAACAGGACAGTATAAAACAAGCAATTGTTTCATATAATTTCAATTATTCCAATATGAATCGTTCACATGACGTTGTCGTGAAATGTATTTTTCATAATTGAACATCTGAAATTTCAATTATGTCAAGCAATTCTCATCAAAGAACAATTCCATTGTATGATGACATTTTGATACGTGTGAAATAATACACGATTGAAATCCCATTTACATATTACATATTCAAATACATTTAACGAATCAATATACCCGACGTGACAGCTCATAGAAGCAAATAATAGAACACAAGCTATCATCAATAATACTGAACATGATTAAGTCAATTATTGCGTAAACTAGCTGAATTATCGTGGAAATTGTCCTCTAATGTAGTGTAGCTCGCAATCACGTTACCATAACGAAAATATACCTCCCTTTACGCGGGCTAATTATCATATATTTATACCAGACACATTCAACAAGTAACAATCTGAGTGCAAAAATAGCATTAGCGTTAGAAAAATTTATTATACTAAATTCTGCGTACATAACTACATTATTTCTTATAAGGTAAACAGTATTCTTATTGGTACTAATATCAATTTATCACCATCTTAGGAGCATTGTGAGCTATACCACGTCTTTAAATTCAATATAAAAAAGAGAATTCAGTAATGTGTATTCGCTGAAAAAAAATTACGAGTGAAATGTTACGTTAACGCAATGTTGGGTCTTAATGAATTAACATGTTAAATAACAATGAACATATTAATATGGATTCTGTCACAAAAACTGTACACAGTTTTCACCGTTATTTTTCGTATATACTGAAGTTCACCAGTAATTTAGTAATTCCACTTCATTCCGCCCCGAACCTTTCAGTTCACTTGTATATTTAAATTAACGGAAGCATATACAATTACATATTAGCACAAATAAAAGCTGCCATCGTAAAAGGAAAAAAAAAGCGGCGTATTTCACCTTTGTGGCCAGTAAATAATAATACAATAATTAACCCGTTTCTCCGCCACCGTGCTGTTAATCGACCCCTTAAAAGCATCGCGTGGCCACCGAGTGCTTACCAGATGAATACCTATAAAACCGAAGTTGTAAACGCGGCTGGGCACAGACGTTCCAGAGGAAATTAACTCCAATTCATCTAACCGATTTTTGCCCGGCGATGCACAGGGCAATAACGCGTGCGTCACGTGAACACACGCGAATGCAGGGTTAACGCAACATTAACGCACCGGAAAACTAGTCCATCAGGAGTGAGGTGGAACCGACGTACCTGCATCGAATAAGCAGGCCAGTCCCTTTATCGGGGGTTAAGTGTCGAGCCGTGTTGGAAATTGGCGGCATGCTTTCCAGCACTAAAGTGCCCAAGAGTTCTCGCGATGGCACACTCGCACAGGCCTGTGTGTATACTTCTATACAGGGTGTCCCAAAATAGCTTTGACTCCCGGAAATGAAGGGTTCCTGGGATGATTTAAAATAACTTTTTCCTTAGCAAAAATGTTATCCGTGGCTGTGTTAACGAGATATTAAAGAAAAATCCCGACCAATCAGAGCGCGAGTTGGTAGTAAAGTTCTTCGAAAGATTTCAACGTTAAATGCTTGTTTATCATCCCCACTACTGTTTTTAATCTTTGTCGGCCGTCGGCAAAATACGAAGACAAGCTACCTCTCCTACAAAGGAGAGCTTTTTGGCCTGTAATTTATGAGATGCGGAAACTAGTTTCTTCTACGATTAACTGTTTCAAAACAGTCACAAGTTTCGAGCATTAATAGGAGATCTACTGTACCTACGTTGTAAAAACTACATATATGAATTACTTTGAATCAGATAGAATTAGATTAAATTGATCAAGAACCTTATTTTAACTGTAAATTTTGAATTATTTTTAACATTATCATTCTCAGTAAAATATAATAATATCAGCTATGACTACCCGTAGAAACTTTAGTGTAAATTTATTCATTTAAACAGGGAATACGTCCAACATTTTAAAACTCGATTTACAGACATAATGAATTTTAAATGTACACTTTTTAAACAAATTTCTGTAAAATACAAAAATAAATTTTATACTATCTTCAGTACTACCTTTTTTAAACACTTTTTCATTTGTTCTTGTAGTTGCAATCACACCGTGAAAGTGTATCAATGAAATACAATTTTCTAATCTACGTTAACTTCGACGTCATTCACCTTTCGCGTTTGCCTTCAAAATGTTTTCCACGTAGAGTCTACATGCGGGTCTGTGTTTAGGTGTATAAAGTCTCCTTATCGCGCAGCGAGCTTTAACACGATACTGTACGTCAAGCTTCTATTACAAGGCAGTTGTCGACGCTTTTCTCACGATCGAAGGTAGAAAACTGGGTTCGGGCGGAATCCGAGAAGTTTGGGACTACTTAGAAAGTACTCGAGCGCGCTTAATATTAAATTACGCACTGTTCTTAAACTTTCACGCTAAATAGTTGTATATTTAGTAGTAATAAGAATATTCGGTTATTATGTACCACATTCGATACTCGAACTCGGGTTCCTTCATGAATTTTTTTATTGTGGACGGAATTTCTGCCGCCATGATTTTCTACGTTCGACGAAATGAATGTTATTTTTCTCGTCTATAAATTACATCTTGTTAATTGGAAATAACGATAGCAATAATTAATAGCTTCTCTAGAGTAACAATACTTATTACAGAATTATTACTAGTATTTCAAAGATACTAATTGTTATTTCCGATTAGAATAATTAATACTACAAGGTTTGCACAAATCACTCATGTCATTCATTCTGTTACAATTACCATAAACATTTACGACTATAGTATATCTGAAAGTATAAGTAACTTGATGGTTTAATTAAAATATATCATTAATAGGAAGATTCTAAGAGCAGATACAAAATTATTGTACGTGATGTTTAAACATTTTGTAACTTATTGAACACAATTTGTAAGATCTATGCCAATTTTTATTTCAATATTTTGATACTATAACGTGGAGAATTTATTAAATTAAAATTAACCTATTTGTAATGTGTTGATTATTATCAACCTGTACATTTTTATATTCTACGAAGAACCATGAATAATCGGACGTAAAACGTTTTTCTGAACCTTGTGTACATTTTCACGTTAATCAAAGACATTTAAATTCCTAATGTCATTCATTTTATTGGACGATTATTTATTTTTAAAAATTAATTACTTAGTACGTACTACAGTAATGTCTCGATGAGTGCGACGTACTCGGGACCTCTCCGGAGCATTCATGTTAGCTCTGTTTAGCTTTTGTTTACTTTGTTTTGATTGATTCCAGAGGGGGGCCCCTCCAGTGGTGGGAATATTGTCATTGCTCTTGTCGCGTTCATCGAGGAATCACTGTAGTTCCAGTATCTTTCTTTTGTTACAAGAACCGGTATTTTGTTATTTGTATTCTAGAGCACTTAAATTTAAGATCTAAACCACTAACACATCTTAGATTTCAAATTTCATATTTATAATAAACTTATTTTATTTAACCTGCAAAAAGAGGCCGAAATTTTTTGATATGCATTTTTTAGGTAAGGTTTCATTTTCGAGTGAATTGATTTCGAAAATTCTCTGAGTAACTGTAGTTTTCAATAAGATCAACCAATGTCTGACTGTTACTTACTATTTTCACTTATAATATTAATACAGACCGTGGTATTGCACTATCTTTTATCGATCTCATTGTCTTCTACTTATCGATTTATATGGAAAAATCCCATACCATGCAATTCACAAAAGTAGGAGTACACATTAATATAATGACAGTACTGCCACATATTGAGGTTCAATTCTTTCAAAAAGGAAGCTATGAACAAAATATGTATTTATATATTTTCTTTTTCTTTGGATACTTAGTGCCTTCTCCCTCTGAGTAATTCCACTCGAGTTTTTTTTGCAGCATGTGGGATGAATTTTTATAATAATCGAGACTTTCATGTTATATGCTAATGTTTGCCACACGATGCAAAGCAGTTCATGAAACTATCGATTTTCTCCAACGATTGTCAGACTGAATTGAGCATCTTGAAGCATCTTGAATATTTCAGAACCCTTTACCCACGCACCCTTGTCGTATCTTTCACTGATCTGTTTCAAGCTTAACACCTGTGTAGTGATCAGCGGTCGCAGCTAAGTCAGCGTTTTTTTTATTGCGGTGATTTTTTTTATTTCTGCAAAGTAGGTCACAGCTTTTCTCAGAATATCAATAACCATTCAGGACCCAACATATTCTAAATTGTACAATATGGACTTCTATATCACCGTAACAAACTGTGACCTTAATTTAAAATAAAATTCTTCCTGTAAAGTATATTTCCTTCCGTATTATCAGTCGATTACCATTGTTATCCAATGTTATTTCAATAGTGCCCTAATTTTAAATTGAATTTCATATCTCTTTGTTTTTAAATTTTTCTTAATGGAAGGGGCGATTTGGTGATAAGTACCTACAGTTAACGTTACTTATATGAATGGAAGTTATTAACATAGCTTATTTCCAGGAGTGTGCGAGTACCCGACATTTCGGAATCGGGTCGGGCCCAGACAAATCGGGCGAGAGCGGCCGGGATCCCGACAGTATAAATCGCATCGGGATCAGATGTCGGGTCCCATATTCGTCCCATAACGTACTCGGGTCCCGAATGATATTTTCGAGAACTTTTCCGTCTAATAGCAAAAGATTATACTATACGATACGATGCCATGTTGAATCTTCAGGTTCATGATATGAACTATAAGTGCTAAATAAGTTGACGATTCCAAATGGAATCCTGCGGTTGGACAGGGTTAATAATACAATCTTCAGTACACATTTCTTCGTGCGTTATGTTTTTTTCATACAACACACAGGCATATATAATATTATTTTACATTATAATGTATTAAAACATAATTCCTAGACATTGTCCGGCAATAATCATGTTTTTTACATTATAATTTAAAATAATATTATATATGCCTGTATGTTGTATGATAAATTAAATGTCCCTAATACTGCCACTTTATTTATTTAACTTAATAAAAACATAACGTACGAAGAAATGTGTACTGAAGATTGTATTATTAACCCTGTCCAACCGGAGGATTCCATTTGAAATCGTCAACTTATTTAGCACTTATAGTTCATATCATGAACCTGAAGATTCAATATGGCATCGTGTAGTATAGTATAATTTTTTGCCGTTAGACAGAAAAGTTCTCGAAAATATCATTCGGGACCCGAATACGTGACGGGACCCGACATCTGTCGGGATCCCGATGCGATTTATACTGTCGGGATCCCGGTTGCTCTCGCCCGACTTGACCCGACCCGACCCGAGTCTCGGGAATCCCGTGATTTCGGGTACCCGTACACCACTGCTTATTTCTTTATTGCAAAATTACACAATGTACTCTACTGGTTTCAAGTCCATACTATCTAACATAACGATGAAATCAGTTATGGTAACACTAAAACTAATTAGGGCAGAGTTAATTTCACCCTTTTCAGTACATTAAAATTTAAATACAATTCTGACCTCTTGTCTATTCAATTCCACCATTTCCTCCACGTGTAAAAGATGGACATTTAACCCAAACTCAAAAATAAACTTTATTACGGTGCATGTACGTTTCTGCTGAAGAATATCACGTATTTAGCAATAACAACAGTCAGTGAAAAGATAGCAACTAAAAGTGTCTTTAAAGAATCTCCTTCAAATTCAGGAAAATAATTAACTAATGAATATAACATGAATGTCACATTTGTATTTCAATGAAAAACATGTGTAGAGTTTACTTATTTTATATTTTGTCTAATAAAATTAATATGACTTTTACAATTAATAAATTGTTAAATATTCATTTCATGTGCAACAACTTGGAACTAGTATGGAACTATAATTAAATCTTTTTCGTTAACATCTGAAATGGTATCCTTTTGTAGGAGATTAACAAAAGGCGAAGTCTCTCCTGAAAATGAATATAATTAAAAATAATATCATGTCTGAACGAAAAGATGTTATTCGCAAAAAATTCTCTAGGGCAGTTGCATTAAATGAATTGCAAATCATGCACGACTTTTACAAAATGTTGTTAACAAAACATAAACTCAGACCGTTCGAAATTCAAGTCACATTTTATATTTGCTCTGGGTATTTCCAAATTTCATTGTACAGGGAAAACGTTTCCTCGAAAAGTCGTAGAAACGTGTAATAAATAATATGAAAATAGTTTACTTGTAGTAGATATATACCCCCAGAGATCACAATAAGATAAAGACCACAACGTAATTTTAACGCAACATTTAGTTTTTTCTTCACCAAACAAAATCAATCATCGACATAAGAAGTTCACATTTATCTCATAAATTAATCTACAAAAACATTCGCAAGTGACTATAAAATCCTTCTCTAAAACCCACAAAAATCCTTGCAGTCGACAACTCGTACCGCGAACCAGCCAGTAAAAACAAAGGGAACGCGTTTATCGCCTAAAAACGATTCATCGCCGATGCATCCCAATGAAAACCGGCCCGTTCAATTAAAACCATTTCGGTATCGGTGTGTGCTCCACCGTATGATCGTCATACCTAATGTCACTCTTCATAATACCTCCGGGCCCCCTCATTGTCTCGAGGCTACGTCGAAATACGACCTCGAAAACGCACACGCTCGCTAAATCGCTAACAACCGACGATAATTACTTTTATAGCCCGAGGGGTGAGTCAAGTGCTATTTTCTCTACCGCGCGCCGGCATGTACCATTAAGTGTACATCGCGGGCATGTTCACATATGCGCGCGTGCGCGTACCTGTGTACATATATATGGAATGCCCACGTCGGTCCCTGTTGAAACGTCAACAAACGAAACAACCCGCCAACAACGAACAGATGTTCCCTACCCTCTTCAAGAGTGCGCCGTTTCACTCCTGCTCTCCTCGCGCCCGTCCCTACGGTTTATTCCCTTTCTCTGTCCCTCCCTATTACTGCGGTCCTCACCAGCGAATCCGTCCGTCCCCTGCCGACAGGGGTGAGCCGAGGTTTCTGCTTGTTGCGCCATCGGCCGGCCGGTCGGTTGTTCCCGACGAGAGTTTTTGATTGGTTGGCCCGTATCACAACAGCCCGCGGCTGGGTATACATCGAACCAGCATGAATAGTAAATTGTTTGGAATTGCCCCAGAACAGGAAGTTTATATCCCTAAGGAAACGAGCCGCGGGCTTGTGCGTACGTACCCACGCGGGTGACTTGACCAGGGTATACACGCGTGTATAACAAAAATGTGTGTACACGCAATTGTAAGCGTAGTTGTATGTAAATACACATCGGATAAGCCTGTACGTAGAGGTTGCTTGAATAATTCGGACCGTGTCGTGCTGTATAGAGCGGAATTACGAATGGTCGGAAGTTGTCATCGGATCGTTGTAAATAAATTAGATGTTACAATATTTGTTTCTTTAGACTTTAGAGATCGACGTCCAACGAACCATGGATGATATCATCTGATCGTTCAGGTTTAGAAAAGTTTTTTCCATTTTTTCAACTTTACACTTCGACCACAAATTCCAGAATCATCTCTAAAATTTATAATTTAATTTGCAACCAGAATAAAATTTATCGTACTATTTGATTTTAATGAAAACCGGCAAACGATTTTTAACATTCACCCGGTAGTGTATACGTATGTATGTATATTTTTACAGAATATCATATTTTATGTTGTATTAAAATTTATATCTGAAAAATAAATACTCCAGTAATATCAAAGTTTCTTTAACATTATACATCACAATATTATAATTATCGCAATCAAGTGTTTTTTGTTTACAATTTCATTAAAGATACTGGAGTTGTTGAACGATATGAATTTATTTTGATTTTTAACATTAATAATGAGGGATTGTTTTTTAATTGAAAGCTTTTATTTAATCTCGTCATAATACTTAGTTTATTAGTAACTAAATATTTTTTGTACATGAAACTTAGGAATTAGTTTCATCCAACAGTTCTCTAGAACATTATTTAATTGTTTCATCAGTTTAAAAATTAGATACAATGCAATCACCGCTTAGTTAAAATAACGCACAAACTCTTTATCACTTTAAGCACAATAAAATTAGATATGTTATAAATAATAGTCATATTTTATTCCTTTTTTAGTAACATTTCCACACTTCATTTATAAATTTAGAGACAAGACGAATTTAATTTTAGTCTTAAATAGAAACATCAGACAAATTAATGTTAACAAATTAATATTGAACCGACTTTTTCTATTGTCATCAGTTTGTCTTTTTTGTTGTAACTAAAGTAGACGGGATGTTATCAAACTGGTGGTAGGTACAGCTAGAAGAGGCATGATTCTACATGAAGAAATAAATTGACAATCTGAAATAATATTTTTTAAGTAACTTTATCTATGAGGATGCATGCTCTTCGACATGGCATGTGTAACGCCTGATTATTATTAGTAGTTTCTACTTATAGGACTCATTGATCGTAATACAGTGTTGTCTGTGTTCCATCGATCTCACTAACTTATAACTAGCAGTTTATATGAAATTATTATCAAAAAGCCAAAGACATTATTTAGTTGCATTGATTTTACTGTCTTCTAACTATATATTTATATCAAATTATTATAAAAGTTAGCTATTGCTATTTGAGTAGATTTTATTATGCCTATACCAAACTAATTTTCAAATTCGATTTAATTTCAATTTATTTTTACACGTAATAAATATACATTTTACCTATATTTAACTGAATTTACAACTTCCACGGTAACATTAATTATTAATTGAAAATAATTAGTAGGCACTTTTACAGTTTATCCACTTATTGTAGTTACTGCTACAGGACCCATACATAATCGTATTAATCATAGGGTTGAAATATGTCCAAACCCATAATGCCTTCCAAAAAATTTCATCTCATTAATTTAAACCAAAAAGTCCATATAATCAAGTTTATATAATCAATATAGTCTAAAAAGATCAATACAAACATATAAAAAGTAAAATGTTTTAGTGACATCATTTCGATCGCTGTGGATCTAAAATTTTAATCTCCACTTCATAAAACTTACCGTGACAAAGTGTACATTCTTAACGCGACATTTCAATTCTAAGCATCCCAGCGCTTCAGCTTCGAATTTCGATTCATTTTACGCGACTGGTATCCGTTGCGGAAGCATCGATCTCGCCCGCCTTGACAAGCATATATTCTACACGAACTTTCGTTCAAGAGTGGCAATCTAACTTATCTCATTAAGATAATACAATAACGTAATACAGTTCGCACAGGCGGCGGCGGCGGCGCGATCGACAGAAATTGTTAGCAGCAATTTAAACGAGTGAGAAGAGGGGAACAAACCATTACCGCCCGCGAGCTCTTTAAACTATTCGAACGGAGAAGTTGCAATTCCTTCTGCTCTAGTATCTCCGGGTCAGTTTGACTTCCTGACTCGGTAATGCGGCGAGATGTAAAACTTTCGGACAGAATACGAAATCCGCGCGTGATTCGAATTAAGGGAGTGAAGAAGAGGTTGCCTTGGGAAGGGGGGGGGGCAGAGAAGCCCCTGCTGTCCTTCGAGTTCGACGTAAAGCCACCACCGGCGCCGTGGAGGAAAATGCGACGTTTCGAGAGAAAGTTGCGCAAAAGTAGGAACACAGTCGGAGGAACGGTTGCACCTTGTCCTACCCTCTACACGCGTTCCCTCAAATTGAAGAAAATTGGAAACTTTGTTATTTACAATTGACACGGAAATGAAAACGAAGGAGATGGACGAATGACAAGCTTAGCTCTATTCTAAATCCCTTGACTTTCTACTCAGTTTTCCTCTTTCTAAGTATCCACTCCCCCCACCCCCCTTTATTCTCGACGCTTTTCATCGTTCTCTTGACTTTGATTCGGACACCGTGAAATACGAAAAGCTTCTAGTCGGATGGAAAAAGAGACGTAGGTGCCTTGGAATCGATAAACTATCAAGAGATAACATACCTTTGGGAGGTTAGAAAACTCTATTTTTTATTTTTTAATTTAATTGCATATAGTATGAAGAATATTCTGTATAAGTTTCATGGAGAAATTCCGATAATTGACGAAGTTATAAATGAAATTGTAAGAATGTGCTACGGCAAGCAAAACTTCAAACGCGTTTTGCTCGATATTCTAGACTTTTTGGTGACTCTCTGGACCATAACTCTGTCCATTTTCATTATTTTTTAACGAAACGTGGCCCCTATGTAGTTGACAGAGATTATCTTCCACGTGTCGCGCCATTTTGTTGATTTTTCAATTATTCAGGTTTTTATTCATAGGGGGAGTTCCCCTAGTGGCAGATACTTAAGGTTTTTCTTAGATAAATAAAAAATAATATTTTTTTTCTTTTTATTTTGCAATAATTACAGGTTAACAAGAATAGAAATCAGAGTGAAGGAACACAATAACCAACATTATAACACTGTTCACATTAAATTAACATTAAACTTTGTTATATGATTTTAGAACAAGTAACCAAACGCAGGACAGCTTCATAATAGTTTACAACGATCACAAAATTTGTGATATATTAATATTGTATATTTAATGTAATCGTCAGGACACTCAGGAATATCGGTACAAGCCTCGTGTGCCCAATATTGGCATTGTATTTTAAGCAATCAATTGAATGTCTTCGTCATTATTCTCTAAGCAAACTATACAGACAGAATCTTTGTTTGTGTTTTTCAGTATCAATACTCTGGTACTTTTTATCTTCTTGGGTCTATTTGTCTATTTAAACTTATTTCGCAACTTGTTCTTTAACTCTTGCGCGTTTCAATTATCGAACATACAGCTAGTGTCCGATACTAGGTACTGTCCGAGGCTAGAGGAAACTTTCCTAAATAAAGGAGCAAGTTTCTTAATGACATACTCTTGTAGATTTTTCAAAATTGGAAAATCGAGCTTTTCAAAATTTGATAGTGGCGATTGCCCATATAATAAAATTCACACAAATTCCATCCACTTTCAAATCGGGCCAATCTTGGAACCTGAATTGTGCAGACAGTACACCTATATTCGCAATGTACGCATGTGCAGATATTAATTTGTCGATCGTATTTATTTGTATACAACTTCGACAGCTTTTTAAAGTACCTAATTTACAATATATCCCCTTTCTAACGACAAAAATCGAGTAGTTTTTCTTGTATAAATTCTTAAAAAAGTCCTCTTTTCAACGGTTGCAAAGGTATGTACCCCCTTAAAGCAACCAGCGTATTCTATGCAGTTTCACACACACCCTCTTGAGTAGTCCATCAAATTATCCGCAAAAAATAGTTTCTAAATGGTTAACGGGACACGGATACCATCCAAGTTGCCTTAAACGTGTATCCGAGTTCAAAACTTTCGCCGCCGTTTTCCGTGGCTTCGACACAGCATGTATCGTCTGTGGTTTTTTCATCCCCCCCCCCCCCTCCCCCCTCGCCTTTCCACTCATGAAGTCAGCAATTACACGTATAATAAAGTTATAGAAAAAGTAGACCCTTCAAAGTATCTTACGCTTACCTTCATTAGTATGAATATTACGCTTGACAGTGGAGCTAACAAGTGATGGAAAAGTGTACTTTATCAAACGAGTAATTAAAAAATTATGTTCTTCCTGTTGAATTGTGAAAACCAATAGTTCAGTCTTTTTCATTAAGTTACATCTTCCATTAATCCTCATGGTGGAATGCTTAGCAATGTAATTTGTTCAAGATTAATGTATTTCACATTCTTAAAGGATAAATAGTTACAGTTATGATTGGGAAATGTAATCATACTTACGTGTTTTTATATTTCAACTAATATCAGTACCTATCCTTGGAGATAAAATATTGTGAAATGCTTGTTAGAAACTGAAGTGAAATTTAATGGCATGTTTATAATACCAAACTTTTAAGTAATTTCAAAAATTATGCAAACATTAAGGTAAATAAATTTTATTTATGTACATCGTTGAAGAGAGCGCTACAATTGCTCTTTTATTTGAACGATATACATATACATACATCACTGTTCGAAATTTCCATAAAGCCACTGCGGTTTTCAATGAAATCGTACAATACTTCTATAATAATGATTCTTTTGTGAGCGATATCGTTCTGGGGTTCATCAAAGAAAATATATTCATTATCAGCAACATTAGAAACATTATTTATTTGAAGAAAATATGAAAAAACATAATATAATACAAAATAAAATGCGACATTTCTATAACGCCACATCTTTTTTTAAATAAATAAACTCTAAATGAACAATAGTTTTTGTCTTATCTCTAGATTAATAGTCAGTACAATTACCATTTCTCTGAATTACTTGAAAAATTCGACTCGGCATTGATAAAATTAAAGTTCGAAGTACTTTTTCATCAATGGATGCCCACGCCTCAGAAACTGCCTTTGATAGGTCGTTGATCGAATTGTATTGTTTACAATTTCCATAAACCTTCCTTGCGAGTATTCCCCATAGATTTTGTATGAGATTCAGGTCCGGAGAACAGGCTGATCACTTCAAAACTTTAATATCTTTTTGACTAAACCACTGCTTGGTACGATGTAATGTATGAACTGCAGCATTGTCGTGTTGAAAATTGAAGGTATCATTGTCAATTTCTTTGGTGAATGGCATCAAAATTAATTCCAATAATTCCGTGTATTAAACGGAATTCATTTTAGGAGAAATACGACAAATGAGTATTTTTTTATCGAATGTGAATGCAGCTCACACCATTAACGCACTACCACCAAAATTACGACTCATTGCAATATTTTTTTGTTTTGATAAATCGTGCCAGTAGAATTTATAACCATCCGGTCCATCCAAATTAAACTTCTTTTCATCCGAAAAGATAACATTTTGCCATTTATTACTCCATGATATGTGTACTTTTCCAAATTCAAGACGAGCCTCTTTGTAATATGGCTTTAGACTTGGTTTTTGCAGCATTTTCGACCATCGGAACCGCTTCGAAGTTTTTAATACTTGTTGGACACATCTCGTGGATACTGGCAACTCAAGATCACTGCGAAATTGTGATGCACTTTTCGATTCTTTGACTGCACATCTCATAAGTAGCGAACGTTGCCTCTTCGTCAGTTTCTGGTTTCCTCCTTTAGGGTGGTTCTTACCATAATTTTCACCGAGATTTATGTAATTGTCTATGACAGTATGTGAACGACTTAGTTTTTTTGCTATTGCACGATTAAAACAACCCATTTCCTTGTAAACATTAATCGATGCCTTTTCTTCGCTTATTAATAAGTTTCCTCGCGGCATTTTGATAAAACTGAATTTAAATATAATAAGTATACGGTTTCTATAAATTAAAAGATTAATTTGAACAATAATACTTACATTTGAATTGATTTGATCACGGTCTGTAGTAGCTACTCGTACGGAATTTACATGGAAACTAAGTGGCTTTATAGAAACTGCGCTCTTAAATTGTGCTTCGTGCAGAAAAAGGTCGAAACAGACACGGAACATAACATTGCGGAGTAGGTAAATGCGTAGGTAATTTTATTAATATTATGTCTGCATTCCATGCAGACATAATATTAATAAAACGTAAACACAGACGGGAAAAAGCAACAAATTTGGTAATATTTTTAAAATATAAACGAAAATGAAGATGGCTTTATGGAAATTTCGAGCGATATGTGTATGAAGATCAAGTTAATAAATATATATAATTTCTGAAATTAAAATCTTTCAAATTCCATTGCATCTTTTCAAACATAAAATGTGAAAATTAGTTCTACTTCTTCTGTATTTAATAATTAGAGTTCAGTTGTTGTTAACGCAGCTTCACGTTTTTAAAGATTAATTTAACAAAATAGAAATTAAATAAGTATTTGCATCGTCCAATAAGGGTTTTAGTCGATTTGGAAAAACTAAGTGCTTATTGCTAATTATAACTTTGCATATAAGTTGTTTATTACGTTCTGTGCCAGATGTTCCACTGTCGAAAAAATCTTTTTTCATATATCGGGCTGGATTAAATGCTAATTTTCACATCTCTTCCTTTTCATTGTTTTCGACGAAGCCTCATTAAATATTAACTATTTTCTACTATCTGTTCTTCCGTATTATTAAAGTTGAAAATTATTGTTAAACCCAAGAATCTATATTACATATTACCGTTGTTCATTTATTTGTCGTAGAAGTTGTTTTTGATTCGACTCAATAACTATCTGTACCACTATAATTTATTGTACATACAATATACATTTAATGATGTCAGTCGGATTGACAATTTTTCATTACTACAATTTTATTGAAGCACATCCATATCTCGCGTAACCAATTTCTTCCGGACCAACACCTTTTACCTAAGTTTATATTGTGATTCATTATTTCTTTATTTGATCACAGTGAATTATGTACCTTCTTCAGATTAGTTTCCCTGACCCTACAGATTAAAAATGGCCGTAATATAACCGAACCGTTTGTTCCTGTAACAGTCCAAACGATAAATTCTCCCCAATTGCTTTATCGATCCGATTCTACTAGCTTCGATGTCCGAAAATCACCAATTATGCTCTAAATTTTCCAGCAGCGCTAGGAAATCGTCGGGGAGAGGGGGAGAGGCACGTTTGGTGACTTCTTCCGTGAGTGGTGTTGCTTCGAAACCCGACCAGTACAGGTAGAACAGAGAAGGTCCCGTGGGTATTATTGCGAGAGGAGCTTGCACTCGAGATGTATTTCGCACACGAGACAATGTATCCTAGCCATATATCTTTCTTGTACTAGCTTCCTGAACTGCAGCTAAACAGTAGGTCGTTGCAAGATCCATTCGTCCATTAAAACATCCAGACGGTTCTTTTTTCGAGGTGCAATTGAAAGCCATTTCTCGTGCCATTGTAATACATTGAAAGTTATCTCGATTGTACAGACTTCCTGGAGAACGTAAACAGCGCGAATGGATTTTCGCCATTTAAAAGCTGTATCTTCGAAACAATTTACGTAATTGATTATTTGATTTTCTGTCGTCGTTATTTGAACTACGGATTTAATGCATTTATTGGATGTTCGAATGTTTATGTGAAACACAATGAAATAAACATTTCAATGACGTCGAGTAGAATATTAGTTTTAATTTAAATCTAATACCTCTCTTAGTGGGAGAAATAAATTTCTGTTTAACACCGTTGTTAAATTTTTGTTTATAAAAATTTGATTTCACATTAACATCGGCAATCAATTTATAACTTGAATCGAATTTGTTAATATAAATTTCCAGTAGTGAGTTATGGATATAGAAACAGAATATTGAAATTGAAGAATTTAATTTGTGCAGTCGGTAACAGCACACCGGTTTGTAAACAATTTTAGCCACAGTTTCCTGTTATTGAAATCAATCTTTATTGGAATAGAAATTGTTATTTTTCAAGGATCGTAAACTGTTCGTGAATTGTTCAATCAAACAAAAATATTCGCTTAATATATGTTTTTGTAAAATTTAGTTTCCCTTCAAGCTACGCCTATGTACATATACGATTTTTGGAAATCCTTAGCTAACATAACACATATAAATTTAAAAATTTAATTTTTTTTTAAATAAAATGTTATAATAGACATTGTTCCATACAAAATTATTGGTACTATTAAAAAACTACTACGGAGTATGTTAATCGAAATAGATGACTTCCTTCCCGATACCTTCTTGCCGTTTTTCAGACGAAAGATAAATTCCCTGTGGATAAAATAAAATTAAATCATAACATCAACATAAATGCAACAATTGCTAGTTTCACATACACCGAATGTATATCAGTGGAAACGCTAATATTAAGAAATGTGCCTACAGATATGACCTATTTGTATTGGTAACACCGAACAAAAACTATGTAATTCTTCCCTAAAACAATATGGTAGAGTCGCGCAATATAACGTCCACATACTACAAACTACTATTTCTTGGGAAGAATGATAAATTAAGGAAAAATGAAAAATTCATTCAACACACACGTGTCTAAACATTACAAATTCCTCCAGCAAGTAGAGACAGTATATAAACGACTGATGATGACCTTGACAACATATTAAAAAATCATCGAGATTGGTGGGGGGATACCTTTTTGTAAATATTTACCACTTTTTTCTGTCTCTTTTTTATCAAGTTTCATAACTTTGCTATATAACATGTTTTGTTACATAATGTGGATCAGGGTTTTACCTAAAGCTTCGAATAACTTGAATAACGTGCGAATCCATAATTTCCTGTGACTCCCGATTGATTAACTAACGATTCTGTTAACAGTGCCGCGTACAATTTCTCGCGTGCACAGAATTCACAACGCAAGAAGCGCATTTAAGCAGACGGCAATTTGCAGCAATTTTCAGTAAACGAACGCGATGTGACAGCAATGGGTTAAAAGTAGGTTCCAGGAACCAGAGATCGATCGAGTTTTCTGGAGAGGAACGTTGTACGCGTGCGGCCGTCTGGTTCGATCCCAAAAACTTTGACGATTATACAAATCGCGCCGATAAACCTACTTCGTACACCACCCCTCCCACAATTTCACTAGCGGATTTCCGATGTAAATCGACCCTCGTTTGTCCTCCCCGCGACGTCTACTCCAATTTCACCAATGAAGATCATACGTCACTTTCAACAGTACCGAGTGCACCCCTAAACTACTTATGTACCTTCTTGCATCGAAAAAAGACAAGAGAAATTATTATTGCAAATAGTTTTTATATACTTGGTGTTAATAAAAATATGGAAGACTTTAACAAGATGAATTCTACATGCCAAACGAAAGCGAAAATCAAGAATAACGAAATTACGTTTGAGACTTCGTTTTCCGTGTTATTAATTGTTCAAACTACGGATAAAATAGGCACAAATTGTGTCTGACGCGACGGGTTATTCTACTTCAGAGACGCATTCTTCAACTGTTTTACGCGTTGGTTTCATTCGTTTAATTTTATTTCATTAATTATTTTCGTCGGGTGATCAATCGAGCCCGTGTTTCAGTTGAAAATCGACTATACAAGAACATAGTATAACCTGTCACATCAGCCGAACAGTACCGCTCAGTATTTTTCGAATAATGTAACTTTCCGAGTTTATGACAATCTTCAGACTCAGGTATACATATATTTCATGGCCCTTAGCCGATGATATATATTATTTTGATACTGTTGTTGTCAACTGTGTAGCCTTCGTTGTGAAGGCCAATAGATCGGTGATATTGGAAATACAATGAATATATCGAAGAGCAGTCTGTGGAATATCATCAAGAAGAAAGAAACAACCGGTGACGTAATGGATAGTAAGCTCTCTGTTTTACTAAATCAATCCAGGCGTTCGAATACTTTTGACTGGTACTATATTTCACGGCTTTCTGGAGCACTTTGTCTATATGTTCGATAATTAACAACTTAGAAACCTCAAACGCAATATCGTGATACTTGAATTTCGTCTTACAATTAGTTTAGCATCTGGAATCCACTCTGAGAAAATGTTCCACATTTTTATTAACACCCTGTATATCATCGTGCAGAGAATCGTGAGCTCGACGTCGGAAACGGAAAAAGATACAGCGAACCATAAAGAAACAATGTTTCACGATGAACTAATGTCATCGATTCGAAGCGTTCTAATTTACCGCGATCGATCAACGGCGGTATTTACAATATGCTAATGTGACAGCGTTCGCTTCCAAAGTTCCGCTGTTTATCAGCATCGGTTCAAACGTCAGATGAAACGAGCAAAATGATGAGTTAAACCCTTTCGTAATTCCGTATGAACTACATTATCCGTCCGTGAGCTTTTAATCAGAAAAGTATTAGGACGTTTAGTTCATTCATCGTACAAACAACCTGAAATGTTTAAAATTAAATATATACTTCAAAATACGCCCAAATGAAATGATACATTGTAAAATAACGAATAAACAAATGAAAGGTCTAGAAACGAATATACCGTACTCAGTATGTCTTTGAACGTCAAAAAAATCGAAAGTACAATTTTATATTTCTTTGGAATGCTTTATTAACAGCACTTATAAAATGTGTTTCTAAACAATATTCCAATATTATGAATAATATTTCACGTCTAATGCACTATACGACGATTGCTTGAAAGTGTATCATACAAAGAGCAATTATTCAAAATTAGGAAAGAACAAATTAAATCATACGTTTCAAATATACATTTCCATATTATTTATAACAGTTACAAACAATTTAAGTCATATATCTAAAATTTAATCAACCATTTCTGTGAATTGGTAGACTAGCGACCCATCAAACAATTACACTTGTTGATTAAAATTTCGAAACAATACTTAGACAATTTTCGAAAATGCAACCAAAAACACGAAATTATATATACTTAATTAAGTTAATAACACATGTTTTTAGAAGTATAATTCAAACTAATAGGTTTATTATCGTATTAATTTCTCATTCATTCATTACTAACAGTTTCATTAAGAACATAATGAGGAATATAAGATATTTTCAACACATTTTTGATAATCTAGGCGACATAGGGAATAAGCAAATGACAAAAAACCGTCGTTATAGTACAAAATATTTCTGTCTCACAAACCTCAGCCGATCTGTATGTAAATTTTCAAGATTTTCGAATTGCTATTGTATCCTAATTTCACCACAAACAGTCGCAGATATTGAATTCAAATGTGATCGATTTTGCATAATGAACCAATAATAAACAATTAATCGTTTTTGCTAAACCTTGTATAATTTTGATTCGTATTTACTTTACTCAAAAGAGTAAATACTAACTAATAATAAGGCTGTAATGACAATCATTGAGACAATGAATGTTATTTTTTATGGTAATTGTTACTGATCACATAAATATTAAAAATTATTAAGTGTAGGTACTGTTCTCATATTTCGCTTCAATACTCACTCACCAGAAATTTCTCAATACATAATCACCAACGCACGAATATTCATATGCCACTGGATGCAGCTACCTGCAATGCTTGCGAAAAATTGGGATAATTTTCTCAGTAAGACATTGTTAACAATCTAAAGCCTCAGTAGCAATGACTGTGTGTAGCCGGGTCGTAAAAGACTCAAATCTGTGTTTTCCAATAATTCCATGCAGTTTGTCCCAAAAGTTTCTGAATTGAAGTTAAAAATGCAATTTTTATCAGGAATTATTAAAAGTAGTTTGCATCTAAAATGATATATTCTGCATGATAATTATGTAAGAGCTAGCAATAGCTCTGGTAATGCTTCTTCAAGATAGTGGAGAAAGTAGTTCTCGATGTCTCTGTAAATGTCGAAATCATTTTAGACTGTCTTTTCTTTGCTCTCGTTTACAATGTGGGTGATAGGAATCAGTTGAATGTAACTATAATCATTGTGAACAGTATATCTATTTAAAATAAAACCTACTTCAAACCTTTAACACCCAGATCCTTCAATCGTTAGTTCAAAATTATAAGACTCATGTATATGTTGCATCCTGTTATTTTGAAGTCGAAAATTCGGTGTTACACAGACCCATTTTTTCTCATTTTTTTCCTTTTCTTTATTTATTATTGAAAGCAATACTTGAATTTTTCAATTGATTTACTTCACATCAGTGAAACTACGGATCCTTGTTGACAAAAGTTAAATATTAACCGGCGATAGTATTTAACACGCTTCTAAAATGAATGTTGCATCGGTACAACAATGGACCTTAAAGGATTAACCCTTAAATACGACACTAGCGCGAATTTGCACCAGCGTTACATTGCTTTGCCTGTAACCTTCGATCTAGTTAGCATAACGGTTCCCTTCTATTACGATAAAAAATTATTTCTCACTTTTACAATTATTACCATTGAATTTCTCAGGAAATTTTACCCTAAAAAATACATTATAAGTTCAATTATCTTTCATGCTGTAGAAGTTCTTAATCATAAACACATCAAAATCCCTATTCGTACTAATGTGGTGTTTCCATGCCCTGAGGTGGTATGTGGCTTCTGAGAGTTAATATTTGACGACATTCAGCATCATCATTTTACGGAAAACTGCTGTTTCAATTTTAGTTTAGAAACATTTCTGACTGTCCGTGTACAAACCTTACTTATACACGTCCGTGTGATAGCGACTTAACAAATTAGAACCTCCACTGATTTTACCACCGAAATTAAACAGCATTTTTCTACGTCAAATTTTTCCACATCGCGCGTACCTTTTTCCCCGTAAATACACGTTCTTTGTCCTTCGGTATGCTTAAAATTATCGCAATTTTACGACCTTTTCATAGCGAGGCAAGACGAGGCACATAAATGATACCCGGACGGAAGGAAACGACGCGAGTCAGAGAGTGTAAGAAAGATAGATGAGTGAAAAGGCGGTTAAAAAAGGAATTCGTGTGCTAGAAAAGAGGTTCAGAGGTTGTGCTGGTAACCGGTGGGTGGTGGTTAGCAGGAGAGTCAACGCTACAACAACCAACTCCTCCCTAGTTCGTCGGCCGAGAAATCACAGCTATCAACGCTTTCATATTTGAGCGACCCCCACCCCCCTCACCAAACAATAATACGCGTTTCCTGATCAAAGCATTCCTTTTTTCAACTATTTTCCAGTCTCGTTTCTTCGGATAAATTACTTTTTGGTGAACGACAACTAGTGATGGGTAACCGAGCAGTTCGAGCTACTCGAAGGAGCTCGGGTGACAGGTTTATGATCTCAGCGGTGACCCGAGGCTCTGGCACGGGAAGGCGAAGGATGTTATCTGGCCGCCGGCAACCGAATCTCGGGTTACAATGTAATACTCGGAATGAATGACCCATGAAAAAAACTTTAAACTTTTACTCCTTTCAGTGTACTTTCTTAAAAATGTTATGAATAAATGTAGGAGATTCTCTTGACGAAAATAAATCCAAACCCGACATAAATCGGACTATAATTAATAACATAGAATTCGTATCGCGACATAATGTATGAATAAAAATTGTTTTTCTTGCAATTTTTCAGATTTTTTGATGAGGTGCGTCGTGCTTAGAACAATGAAGAACCTATTTGTTTGACATTTATTCCGTAAAAATGTAACGTATACTTTATTAAATATAGTCCGATTTATGTCGGGTTTGGACTTATTTTCATCAAGAGAATCTCCTACATTTATTCATAACATTTTTAAGAAAGTACATTGAAAGGAGTAAAAGTTTAAATTTTTTTCATGGGTGATTCGTTCCGTGTGTTACATTGTAACTCGAGGGTCGTTTGCCGGCGGCCAGATAAGACCCTTCGCCTTCGCGTGCCAGAGCCTCGGGTCTCCGCTGAGATTATAAACCGACATGTCACCCGAGCTCGTTCGAGTAGCTCGAACTGCTCGGTTACCCATCAATAAAGACAACTGCACGAAACAGTTGACGTATGTTCCAACGACTTCGAATTTCAACATAAACGTTCTAGTATACCGTACATTATTGAAATCCGGTTCAATTTGGTTTAGAAGAATGTCATTTGTAAAAGTCATTCTACAGCGTATTATTTATTGAAAGTACTCAAAACAATGTAAAGTGTTCTTTCTCAAAAGATTTTCCATTTTCATGTTGGGAACTACTTAATCATAAAAAAAGGATAACTTTTATGGTTAACTGAATGTGTAGCTCTACATTCTTATATTCCGATATCATCATTATTTGTTTCGATAAACTTATGGATTTTTGTTAACATTGTATTATAGTTCATTACAAAAATAAACGGAAGGCGTAGACCTATATGATTTTCTTGTGAACATGTGTTTTGGAGTAACACAATGGGTGTTAATTTCCCAAGACAATGGAGTCATACACAGCGTCAACTTCTTAGAAATTGCTTATTTATTCGTTTCATCGTTGTTAGATTTATAGCGAGGGAACTTTCAATTACTTGTATTTAATACTCGGACAAAAAAATTTGAAATTTATATTAACCCTCGTGCATTGTTCAATACATTATTGCATTACTATTACTTGAATTAAGCTTGGTCTAAGCTAAAATCGAGTTAACGAAATATAGTTACATGTCGTTTGATTGCAATTACATAAACAACTGGTGTCAAATTAACTTACACGTTTCTCTGATAAATAACACAACGAAAAGTTAAAGACTGAATTCAACTCAAAACGACCCGAACAGCGAACGAGGGTTTAGGACATCACACTGAACAATTAATAAATTCACTAACACATTATTTCCAATTCTAGTTAGAGAGATTACACATTCATAACACTAGAACTACCGACGATAAATCTAAATCTATTTTCACTATTTTCAGTGTATGCGACCAAAGTATAAGTACACGTGAAAATACTTTTTGGTTTCTCATAAAAAAACACAGCACGAAAACATTGCCTACTTTTGCACCTCAAAGAAAACGAAGATCTCCTTAAGGACACGGATATGTCTCGAGTGTGTACAGGTACGAGAGATCGCATAGGACATACATAGACCGACGCTGGTGAACGGTAAAAGAGGGACGAACGCGTATGTAAAACTCCGGCGTATAATTAGCCTGGCATACGAAATGAAATTCCTGAGGGTTGCGGCCGACTTGGGTAAGCGGCGGTGCCTGTAGGGGTTGGCCAGGGCTAGCAGAGATGCGGATCGAAGGTAATATAGGCACATACGCGGAAGGCGAACGAAGGTGCACAGAGAGGATTGGTTTTCCCGTTTCGATAAAGCGGCGGGAGGCCATTTCGTCGTCGAGTGCGGAACGCTGTTGAACACCCCCGTGGCTCTTTAAGCGTTTGAGTCGGTTTCTCTTACTCTCCCTCTCCCTCTCTCTCTCTCTCTCTCTCTCTCTCTCTCTCTCTCTCTCTCTCTCTTTCTTTCTCTAGCTTCCTATTCTTCTATCTCTCTTCGGTCGATGTTGCTATCGTCTATACTTTCTTCTCCCTCTTCCGTCACAGGCGCTCACTTTCTCTCCGTGTCGTGCATGAAGCTTCTTCCATCTCCTGTGCCGGCCATATTGTACAGTTTTCATCTTTCTCAAACATGTTTGTCGTATTGAGTGTATCAAATATGCGGCAGCTTGATGTGCACAAGTTTCTATGCGTATAGATTACGAAATTCTTTTTGTTCGGTGAACGTTTTCGTCCTCGTATATGTATTACCTCTGTGGAGTTAGCAGTAGGTACAGTAGAACCTCTATTATCGAAACTAATCGGGAGATAAAGGTTAACAGAATTTTCGGATAATAGAACGACAACTTTTATTGCGTGGAACTTCACATGTTTTCAGCATAATAGTACTAATGAACAAAAGAAGGATTCGTCGCTTTTTATTTTCCTTCTTCTTTCAACTGATGACATTTCCATTACGAGGATATTATAACGACATTATAATTGCAGCATGTGCTAAAATAAGTTCAGAAACGATAAGACATGTACGTGATGCAGCGATACGAAGATTGCAACTTTACATTGACGCAAACTGTCACCACTTCGAGCATCTCCTGTAATGTAAGAAAGTTTATTTTACTACCACATTTAACCTTACATGACCTTCAATGATAGCTCGCTGAAGTCGTCTCAACACCGGCTATCACATCGCGATAAAAAAAACATAGCATTCCATTAAAAAAAAATAGAGATGCCCTTGAAATCTCCTCTATGCCTTCACCCACGTAGAAAATGTTTATGTCGCAATATGCCCCTCTCTATACCATGTAAATTTTGTATATAACATTTTTTCATATTCTTACAAATAACGAGAATATTCAAAGTGGACATAGTTATTATCCCATCCTTTGTATTGTCACGCCGTGGCGTTCCGCCACACGACATAACAGTTTTGTTATAGTACACAACACAGCACAACGTTTATTCATAACTGTACAACTGTACAACGTTAATTATATATAAATATGTACTTCTTAATTATAACACGTCTGTTCTCTGTTATGTCATATCAGAGACTCTCTTTTTAAATACTGGCATTTGTCAGCGAAACGACTGACCGATTCACTAATCGATCCTCGGAGTTGGAGGCATCTACAGTTATAACGCGAAGCCAACTTCGTAGCTTCAAACGTCACAACATTATATAATATAATGTTGTGACGTTTGAAGCTACGAAAAGCGTGTCCAAAAATAGCTTCGACTCCCAGAAATAAGAAGTCCCTGGGAGAATTTGTTAACGAGATATTAACGAAAAACCCCGACCAATCAAAGCGCGAGTCTGCCGGCCGCGCTTCCGCGGTAGCGTTGGCTATGCGTTGCGATTGGTAACCAGCTCTTGGATTATATTTCTGCTAAGGATAAAAGTTATTTGAAATCATCTCAGGAACCCCTCATTTTCGGATGTCGAAGCTATTTTCGGACACCCTGTATATAGGAGTATACATATACAAGGTATCCAAAAAAGTCGGGACAAAACTTATACTACATGTTAATGAGGTCGAGTAGGTAAAAAAAAGTTCATATGAACTTATGTCTGAGAATGCTTCATTAAAAGTTATAAGCGTTCGATGATTTGTATTAACTGCTGCGGCAGTTATAATAAATGTTCGAAATTATCATTTTCTGCAAGAATTCAGGCTTCTATTTTTCGAACTCTTTCAAATATTCCTACTGTATTAGAAATAGTAGTAAATATATTTTGAATACGTTCCCAAAACTAATCTTTTGTTTTTATCATCTTTTGCCCATAAGGTCTCAACGCTTACATAAGTTTTTATAAACTTTTCGTTTTCAACTTGGCCTCATTAACGCGTAGTATAAGTTGGGCCTCCACCTTTTCGGACACCCTGTATATGAATGTACACAAACGTATATGTATATGTATATGTGACAGAATGTGTTCCGATGAAGGAATATTCGGTTATAGGAGACTCCGACAATGGGTGTTACTATAGTCAACGTTCTACTCTACTACGTATGGGAGCAATGAGATAGGATAATATTACTACAAAGACAATTCATTTTTCGGTTATTTTAACACTTTATAATATACAATTGAAGTTAAATATAAGTAGTTATTATAATTCTAAGGAAGTTAAAAATCGATACACGCATACATTTGTGATATATTCTTGATTAACATACACGAGTGACGGTTCGAATAGGAAAACTGACAGTTCTGTGTAAGTGATGGAATTAATTTTTCCAAAACTACGATTCATTTAAAATATATAACCAGTGAAGTTCAGAAACCACCATAATATACAATAGTTTCTACCATTTTAAGCAGGTAATTTAGTGCGTATGAAATACCGTGTTTTCCATTATTTTCGAATGACAAAAGAAGCCATCTATAACTCAATTCGAATCAATCGCTATTAACGGAGTAACTTAAGAGTGTCTAAATACACACAAACACGTATCGGACGCTTTTATCGAGGCCACTAATCTATTAAGGACGAAAGCTCGAATTTAGGCCGCGACTACAAATCTTGGCTTGGCTCGGAGTGCAGAGAAGGGAGTTGAAAACCAAGTAGAACGAACTGAAGAACGAGGCAGCAGGCTAGACCCGAGTCTCCAGGAGTCTCCTTCAGTTCCAGATTCTACATTCGAGAAATCGATTGCTGGACGAAAACACCTCTATTAGAAATCCGCAGCTGTCCTCCAGCCCCCGGAGCTTGTAAACCATAGAAGTAAATCTTGGTTCATAGTCTATACTGGTAGTATGCCCGGGAAACAAGAACAATTATCCACGTTGGAAGAACTAACAAGTCGCACATAAGAGTTCATGGAGGCAAGTAAAGTATTTGAAGAAATACACACAGGAGAATCTGTATACTCGTCGACACTTTAACAACACCCACGCCAATTTCGACGTACATACACTCACGTGCATAGGACATTTAGTTATTTTAATAACATTTAGTTATTCGAAGAAAAGTCGAGAGTGTTATGGAAATATGACTTTCTGTACTAATATTACTATTTTGTTTCATTTGTAGGAAAAATAGTAATTTTAAACGTACATATACATATAACACATCTTGCACAATTACTTTGAATAATTACAAAATAATAATTGGCGAAAATTTGATAACGTTGCCAACAATGATTCACTTTAAGGAAATCGAATAGTTATGGTATTAATTATCCTTGTTCCAATGACAAAGTTCAGCAGTTTTATATGACTCTGAAAACCGACAAAAATATTAAATATAGTTGCACAAAATACTACTAATGACGCTCGAATTCATTTCAAACTCATCATATATTTTACAACAAATCAAATAAGAGGAACAAAGAATACCAGAACTTTTCGGCAGACCTAGTGTATAATCGTTCGGCGGACCGCTGGGTGAGAGGTTTTAAAAAATGGTAGATTGAGGTTCAAAATTTTCAGGGCTTCTTTACCTTTCGAGACAGATATTTTTCTAACGATTGACTCAGTAATATAATACTACTGACTTCAATACACTGAAATATGAAAGGCAATAGGTTAAACGTAATTTTGAAATGGGATACATAGTCCCATTACTCCTTTACAATGACATCATATCGCTCATTTGTTGCTGCAATGGCATAACTCAACATTTACAGTTTTTGTGTTATTAGTATAGAAAAAGGAGTTGTTGTCTGTACTTCCATTGGTTGAATCTTGTAAGTGAGCTTCTAAAACTGACCACGCAGGATAGTCACTTTAATATGATGTTCGTACAAAATTATAACGATCAAAGCCTTCAAATTCGTTTTCCCTAAAATCGCGATTTGTTAGTTATGCCGTTAGTGCAACTAAATGAACGATATGTCCTAGTAGGTCTCGATGATAAAACAAATTATAACAATTGGAAAATAAGTTTAGTCGTTGAAATCTTTAGCAAAAGGTTTTACAAAGTCATATAGTTAAAAAAATAAGGTAGTTAATTACAATATTATGAATGTTAAGCATTCAATCTACGCAGTCCAACTCTACAGCTTGAACATACAGCCCTAGTTCGTTGTTCCACTTTAGCTGTTGAGCATCTTATACATGGTTTTGTTCATAAATTTTATTCATAAAAATAAATAATTGAATTTGGGAACATGTATTCCAGTAGACATTGTAAAACTTACCTCCGAATACTTATTGTCCCGTCAGTTTCGAAAAGATTAACTGCAACTTTGAAACATTCGAGTCAAATACTACAATTCATCGATCAGCAACTGTACAGTAAGCATTTACCAAACGAGCGGTACACGTCCTAGAAGTACACAATTCAATTACTTCACTTTCTGCGTGGCATTGATACCGAAGACAAGGAACAGTTAACGATCGCCATAAATTTTCTTTTCAACGTTCGTCTAACCGCGTAGAGGGAATCTTCTCGCGTCTACCGTATCTCCAGAGCAAAGTGTAACGTCGGGGCCGCAAGATAGTATCGCCGACGAAGAGGAAAAGATAGGCTCCTCCGGGTGTGTGTAGACAATAATCATGGTAGCGGTACGGCGAGTACGAAACAACACTCATAAATAATAGTCGAATAACCCTTCCGCGTATGTTCGGATGGAACTCAGGTAGGAGTTCGAGCCTGCGCGCGCGTTTGGCGAGGAGCGCGGCGGGGTATATCCCGCGGAACGAAACCGCCTATCCCAAGATTATGCAGAAACTTTAACGGCCACGGTTACTCAGCCTTCTTGGCGAAGTATGGCAGGCGTGGTTTAGCCTGCAGGTTTATTAGTCCTGATAATGTCCCTACGGGGAACATGCGTCTGTGTTTATTGTTGGAGGATACTCCGTGGCATAGGCTTTAACGTTGATGCTCTCTAACGGACCGATTTCCAAATTCGGGTAATTAAACTGCGAGCGCTCGTTTTAAGGATTACTAACTGCCGTCGTTCACTGTAAACTCGTCCCCGCTTCCCTCTCGTTTCAACTTCAGAGCGCCGGGGATAGATTGCAGAGCTCGAAACGGTAAAATCAATTGCGAAATATATGCAGTAAGGGTCAGAAGTTTTTGGTCTAGATCCAGCTTGCTGGAAGAAAACTGAAAAGTAATTCTTTATTGCGCATTGTTACTTCCACCTTTGTCGATTTACGTAAATAATGAATCATCGTACACGATTAATGGAAAATACACTTTGGAACTTTGTTGCATGTAATATCTTTATTGTTACAAGGCAACAAACTTATTAACAAATGATGAAAGCATTCAAATTCGATTTAAAAAAGATACCGTTTGGAGCGCATAACTTGCCGACGAATCGAATTCGCTGGTGACGATGAGAACGAACGGGAAACACGAGATCGAGTGAGATAGAGCGATAACAAAGTAATCACGTGATAATGACGTAGTAATGACATAGCGTCTTGCAGTGTTAGCCATTGGCCGGCGAGATACCCCTCTTGCTCATGTGCCGTTCAGTTTATAAGGGCTCGGCAACTTATCAGCTCCTAACTATACACGTAGGATATACGTATTTATACAAAAAGAACAAGTTTTACCTGCCTTGCCCCGTAATTAGTTACTATTGTACTTCGATGAGTCTGGACCACTATCAGTCACGCAAAATAAAAAGAAAGCATATTACTAAAAAGACGCAGGTGTTTGGTTAGAAGTACATAGTTTGAGTCTAACCAGTGCAAGCGATGATGAACTTAACTTCCAAAGAACTGTCTAGAGAAAAACCTGGTACTGCTGTAAAATTTGTCAAAGAAAGCTACTAAATTCGGTAAATAAGAGCAAACACAATACTCCTTTACTTTTTGAAAAATATTAACATTTAATTATTGATAATACTCGAGGTTTGTGAAGTTAGCACCCCAAAATACAAAATTTTATGAAAAACAAACAGTATTCGTTTGTCCGCGATTTGTCTACATTTGTCCAACCTTCAAAAAAAAACTATAAACAAATAAAGAAATTTGTCACCAGCACCCCAATGAACATTTTTCCCTAATTCTCAAGTTGGATATGATTATCCGCGAGTTTTCCATGTTTGTCCTCCCCAAATTTTCATTTCTCCACTCAGCAGAATCGAATTATTAACAAAAAAATATAAACAATAAGATATGATCGCTCTGTGCAATCCTTATTGCATTTTCTCTAAACTAAGCATTGGAATCCTTTGTCCATAATTTGTTACATACAGTTGTTATTTATTTGATATAGTTTAGAGAAAATGCAATATGAAATACTCTGGGCGATTAAATCTTACTTTTTGTTAATAATTCGATTCTGCTGGATGGACAAACGAAAGTTTATGGTGAACAAACGTGGACATATCATGGATAAATGATTTCAATGCTTAGTTTAGAGAAAATCCAATAAGAAATGCTCAGAACGATCATATCTTATTATTTATGTTTTTTGTTAATAATTCGATGCTGCTGGGTGGACGAACGAAAATTTGGAGTGGACAAACGTGGACATGTCGTAGACAATCATATCCCAGTTAGAAAAGAAGGAAAAATGTTCGTGGGAGTATTGATATCTTATTCTTAATTTGTTTATAACATTTTTTTAAGGATGGACAAACAAAAATTGTGGGTGGACAAAGATGATTCGAAGAAAGAAAGACAAATCGCGATCAATCATATCCAACTTGAGAATTGAGGAAAAATGTTCATGAGGGTGCTAGTGACAAATTTCTTTTTGTGTTTATAACTTTTTCTTTAAGGTTGGACAAACGAACATTTTGGTTGGACAAATGTGGACAAATCGTGAACAAACGAATACTGTTTGTTTTCATAAAATTTTGCATTTACGGATGCTAACTTCAGAGATCTTAATACTCGATGTCCGAAGTCTGAATACTTATGGACTTATGGACAGTGACAGTAGTATATCTCTTCCTAAGAAACATTTTGGCCTAAATGCAATTTACTGAAAGAAAAGTAAACAAGATTATTTTCTTCCATATTACTACTTCCCATTGTTTTGTAGATTTACATAAATAATAAATCATTGATTACATGCATAATGAAATATAAACATTTGAACCTTGTTGCATATAGAAACTTTAGTGTTAGCCAAAATATCTCTTGCTAGAAGACATTATTAGAAATCATTGAGCTGAATCGAAGAAGTGAAGTTTCAACAAATAGAAGGAAAGATTCCTTGTAAAACAGATGTGAACAGTACTTTGTATAAAAGAAACGGTTACAGCCTGAAAACAGTTGATTGTATTTTTGAAATTAAATGAAATATGTGTAACTATATTTGGATATCGGCTTCGCTTAAAAAAAGTTGCTTCGATCACTTAATATAAATTCAAAATAACTTCTATCGAAACCGATGCCGTGAATAAAAAAAAATGGTATATTATTCTTTGATATCATTTTTATAGCTTACTCTTCTTGGATGGTACTATCAGTATAAAAAACAAGTTACATGTTTGTCTGGGAAATGAAGATTTCGGCCATAGAAATGATTATGAAACGTTTTAAACATAGAAAGGATGCTTTAGAAACTAACAAGTTGCTTCTTTACTGTTAAATTTTAGAGGCATACAATCATCTGTCAAAGATTGATTTCTTTTTATTTTATTACTTATTATATGTTAGAGTAATTTTATATACTCATTAATCTTATTGCAAGAAATATATAGACACGTAAATGTAAAAAATATATTTCTTCTCTATTTATTAGATCTTTATTATTATTTATTATTATTAGTACTATTAGGTATTACCAAGAAAGCTGTTCTTTTTCGAATTTACCTTCCACTGGGAAACGAAATATTCACATTGTAAACATTTATTACATTATTGCTTGGTACATTTTTCTCTTTTAATCATACCTTTACGCAATAAAAAAGTAAATCATGTGCACGAAACCAAAGTTTACATACATTTCATTTACATCATCGCTAGAATTTATTCATAACTTTCGTGACTAAAGTTTTGTAGTTTTTATTCGTATGCTTCACTTTGATGAGTGAATTAAGGATTTCAGTAGATATTTATGTGCTTGCAAATTGAAATTTGATTTTTAAGTATGCTTTTTACTACAAAAATTTGTGAATCAATTTGATGCCAGCTATTAGTATACAGGGTGGGGCAATAACTATGTCCACTTTGAATATTGCCGTTATTTGTAATAATATGAGAAAACGTTGTATACAAAACTTACACGGTACAGAGGGGGCCATATTGGGACACAAACATTTTCTACGTGGGTGAAGACATAGAGGAGATTTCAAGGGCATCTTTATTTTTTTTAATGGAATGCTATGTTTTTTTTATCTCGATGTGATAGCCGGTGTTGAGGCGACTTCAGCGAGCTATCATTGAAGGTCATGCAAGGTCAAATGTGGTAGTAAAATATACTTTCTTACATTACAGGAGATGCTCGAAGTGGTGACCGTTTCGTCAATGCAAAGTTGCAATCTTCGTATCGCTGCATCACGTGCATGTCTTATCATTTCTGAAGTTATTCTAACACATGCTGTATTATTTCGTAGGGGACTTTATTAGAAAATATACAGGTTACAGCACAACGGGTGTCCAGCACGATACTCAAGATGGACATAGTTATTACCCCACCCTGTATATTTCAGTCTAGCAACGTGTGAACATATGGTTTCAACTTTGGTTCCATTCAATTTAAGTGATTACAAAATAATAACTGCTTTGTACAGTGCACAAGGGTTAAGCAAATATTGTATTCATATTGTTTGAACAAAGTGAAAATTAATTACGTAAATAATAATTAAGTTCTACACGTAGATTAATGATATTTCTGTATATATAAATAAGGAAAATGAAAATTCCCTGTAAGAGGAAGTATCATTTTAACATGGTGTTACGTAAGTACGCTTTGAAGTTAGTTCTAAATTATACTCACCGTACGTTAATACGTGGCTGTAGTATCCATAAAAAGGTGTATCGTGCTATTTATAGTATAATCTAAAGAGATAGGAGGAACTGTCCCGGAAATACTCAGTTTTTTGTCATTATGAGAGAATCCATTAAATTGTCGTTAGTGCCTGAGCAGCATAAGGATGTACAAAGTACAGTCACAATTGTAAGCGAGAAGGATAATAATAAGAAGAAAGGGATCCATTCAACCACGTAGGTCGTTTAATGTTGCACATTTGTAGAGAAAAAACTGGTGATCGAATGTATCATTTTTCTTATTTTTCACGTGCTTTACTGTATCGTAACTTTACTTTGTACCATAAAAACTTTTCAAATTACCATAGAAAATTTTTTAAAATCAATAATCAAAATACTACATTATTTTAATGATAACTCGTTATTTGTCTAAACAAGTTACGCTTAAGTATTTAATATATTCATTCAAAATATCTTGTATTGTCACAAAATTCTTTTCAATTTCTGGATTATTAGTCTATGTGTTCGTATTTGTAATTTCTGACTATAGAATTTTAAACGGAAATGTGATAACGACGCTAAAGTTATAAAGAAAGAAGAAAATACTGCAGAAACTGGAACAGTAAATTTTGTAATGAAATAACTTCTATATATAGAAATATCATTACACTGTTTAAATATGAAATACTTTTAATCGAACTTCGAGAGTTAAAGTTACATAAATCGTTGTCTCCATACGATTATAAATATCTGTACTAAACGTAATTCCAAATCGAATTTAAAACTTATAAGTTAAAAATGCCTCTACATTTAATGTCTCTTAAGCTTCATTTAAATAATAATTCATATAATATTTTTTAAAAATATTTCTATTCACGTTTTCATTCAAGAATTCCACTCTTCTGTCTTTTGTCCAGAAACAAAACTGGATCTATTATTTGGAATACGAAATAAAAATGAATAGGTTTCGAACACCTACATTTCAACTCTACCTTTAGGTATACTATAGTATCTTATACATATACATGTACATAAAGCGATGTCCAATTAATTCAAAACAGTATTTCAATAGAACTGAGGATTTTAATGAATATATGCTGCTTCTTTTCTTACATGTGTGTTTCCTTGAAACTTCTACGTGTAAAAATATCTATTTAGTCAAAATGAACGCATCATGAAGTTACTTACTAAATTATTTTAACAAGCATTAATATAAATAATAACTAAATTATCTGTTTAAAATGAAAATAAGGAAAAGAATTCAAATCATTTAATTCGTACAGTATGTCTTAGTGAACGATACAAAAGATAAACATATGACTTTATGTGCACAAACAAATTGAGAATATATAACAAAATTTGTTATATGGAGCAAATTTGAAATTACTTATGTGTCTATCCATTAGTGATTATTTCTATTATTTTAATGTTTATAAACATGGACAGTGATATGGTATTATTTGTTTCCCATAATAAATAGACATAAACTATTGATTAGAAGACAGTAAGATCAATCAAACGCAAATAGTATCGTACCACCGTCCATGTCTGTCACAAATACAATAGATATTATGCGTAATAGACAGACCTATTAGTCAGATGTATTTAAACGCCACGCATGCACGTAAAAATTAAAAATTCGATTTTCCGAGAAGGAAACCTCCGTACGTGAAAATTACATCTATCGCGGTTTTTCAAATAAACGATACGTAATCTCAAATTATTGTAAACAAGTCATGATGCTTTCCCTTATAGTGTTTAACAATTTTACAAACAAGAGGAGAAATTCAATCTTCTTCATTTTCAAACTTGTAGTTGTACTGACACGAGTTGCGACGGCCATAGTATTAATTGTTATTAAATTTAAAAGGTCATGTACTGGCATGAAATAGTTTTTCTCTAATTCAATTAACCGTTAATTAAGAATGTCATTACAAAATTTTCATGAACGAAGTTGGAAGCGCCTATATTACGCGACGACAATAATAATTGATGGTTTCTAAGAACGTGTACTTGACGAAAAGTTAGTAACGATTGTATTCTCTAGGAACCGATGCTGCATTTTATTCTATTTGGTACGTCGTTTTAACACGGATATTTTGCAGGAGGGTGATACGGCTGGAGTTAAGGCCAATAGCAAAGAAAAGAGAGAGAGAAAAGAGAAAGAAAGAGGGAGTGAGAGCTTAGACAAGTGTGTAAGTGTACCAAAAATCAAAGCAAGCTAGCTACGAACGTTACCTAATATACCCTTTATTACAAAATATGTTTCGTACTCTTTTTCTTGCTTCTTACCTCTTCTTAATAATCATTACTTGTACTTCTTCTATCTTTTGGAATACCTTATATATTATATTACTTATCTTTGTTGTATTTATTACTACCATAATTACTATACATTTTCTTGACTTTCCATTTTCACACTTCGTACTTTGTATACGTTTCTTTGCGTGGAGAAAAATATCAGCACCCGCCAACACGTTAGCGCAACTTACACTGACGGTCAAAAGTATGGGACCAGATGGCTAATCACAAAATTTTACCTTGTTTTATACGCTATTCAAAATATCTTCAGAAAAAAGTGTTTACAGTAATTGTGTCTCCAATGAAACACTATGTAGAATTTCGAAAATAATGAACTGTTTTCTATCGAGCACTGAAAATTTTCAATTACTTTCACTTCTCTAAGCACGAACACTATCATATTTAAGACACCTCGAGACTACTCACTTAATAGGGAGTAATAACAAATACATTAAAAAATATGCCACTTCTTAAGTAAGCTTTAGTTTTTTTTGAATTAATGATGCACTGAGAAATGTATAGAGTGTTTGAAAATTATATGTCACGACTATCATAGCGTTATTCTACACCTTTAGATCGCATGAGATCTGCAAAAGCAAGTCACCGCAAAATTGACCTTGATCTTGAAATTCAAGGTCAAAGTTTTTTATTATTGCATCGTATTCTATTCGTCATGAGAATACAAAGTCTAAACGGCAAACATGGGTCGCAACTCAACCGTTCTCTTGGATAATTACGTTAAAGTCGCATGAGCATTCGGGCTCACTTTTTATTTGCAACATGCTTGCAGTTTTCAGTCAAATGTCAAATAAATGGCATCTATTGTCACCCGTAGATACCCCAGGTACACCATTATATATCCCATATCTCCTTTTCTTTCTATTTGCAATAAAACGTTCACAGTTCGTTGTCCCATGTACACAACAGGGTGTAACAATAATGTTGGAGGACCCGGAAATGGGAGACTCGTGATGTGATTTGAAACAAGCTTTTCCTTAACAAAAATGTTACCTGTGGCTTTGTTAACGAAATATTAATGAAAGGGTTTTTCATTAATATCTCATTAACAAAGCCTCGGATAATATTTTTGTTAGGAAAAGCTTGTTTCAGATAACCTCACGAGTCTTCCATTTCCGGGTCCTCCAACATTTTTGTTACACCCTGTATGTATAGGTCAGCATACAACTGATGCACACGTCAGCTGTCGCTTATAGTGTAGTGGTTTTAACTACGTATAAAAGCCTCCAGTTGATTGCGCGCGCAGGCCTTTGCGCATAACTATGCTGAATGTACTACATATTTGCGACTGCTGACGTATGCGTCAGGAGTACGCTGACCCATAGGTACGCATATATACGTGTATGTGGGACAACAAACAATAAACGTTTTATTGCAAGAAAAAAAAAAGGAAGATATGGAACATATAATGGTGTATCTGGGGTATCTATACGCGACAATAGATGTTATTTACCTTAGATTTGACTGAAAATGTACGAAAATTGTAAGTAACGTGAGCTCGAATGCTAATGCAACTTCAACATAATTTTCCAAAAGAATGGTTGATTTGCTCCCATGGTTCCTTCCAGACTTTTTATCCTCATGGCGAGTAAAATGCGATGCACTAATAAAAAACTTTGACCTTCAATTCCAAGGTCAAGGTCAATTTTGCAGTGACTTTCTTTTGCAGATCTCCATCGATCCAGAGGTGCAGAATAACGCCATAGTAGCCGTGACATATAATTTTCAAACCCGCTGTACAGTTACCTAAACAGTGCACCTGGAATAGAAAAATGTTACTACCATATGTACTTAAGGAGTTATAGTAACCTCTTAAGAACTTGTAACATTTCAGAAATTCCAAAATGCACCATCTTCTTTACTTTATCACCACATTATATAGATATTTTTAGAATAACATCAAAAGTAGTCTTTCGGAAGAATATTTATATTAATGTATGCACAATTAAAAATAAAATATGCACTATCTATCTACGTGGTAGTACACTCTCACGAAATTTACATACGACGAATGTAATATTATATAATCTCCGCTCAGCAGTATGTAGTATCTCCGTCACAAAAAGGATTCTGGTGATCCCTAACTGATGACCGATAGTGTAAACCCAACGTTAAACCAAACCAAACCGAAAGTACTGTTACAGAACTAATTCCTGATCAGTTTAGTACATAGACACCATATGTATAATAAGTCTATTATAATAAAAGTGTTATCCAAGAAACTACTAAATAATTGTGAACTGTTTCGACATTGGTACGTAAAATTTGGTACCTCAGTTGCAGATATATGGTTTAGATGCTGAAAAATGAATTGCACCCTTTTGCACTTCTTACTTTAAAAGTTAAATTATAATTTAATTATTATTATTTCTTAATACCAAATTAAAGATAAAACATGGATTTACTCGAATAACAACAATTGTTTTGATTTGGTTCATTTTTCTATTTACACGTTAAAAAAATCTGCGATGATTACTCGTAAGTGATCAAGAATTGGGTCCGTAACGGTAGTAGCGAAGAAACGTCACCCGAACATTTTCCTCGTTCATTTCAAGTATGATCTCACTGCTACTATTTTTCTCCGTGTACATGCAGCTGTTCTCTCTTTCGTCCTTATTATTTCTTTCCTGTCATGTCGAAATTGTCCATACTCAGAGAAAACCTTCATTTTTTTTCGACACTATCGAACATCGATTCTTGCATAGAACGTGTATTTTTTTTAAATACATAACGAAGCATGTGCAAATAAAATAAGTTTCGTTCGAAAGTACAACTTCTTGTGGTAAATACACGTTGACACAATGAATATTTTCGTATATACACCCGCGTGTGTTGTGATATTACGAGCGAGCGAACGGCTGTTTATTCTTTGATTAGAAATACTGTATCGAATTCATAGTCTTGTTTGGACCTGTTATATATGTATACATATAATATACGTATCTGCATAGTTTTGTAGAAATTTTCGCCGGTCATGCAGTATATCACCTGCAATATAGGCGGCAAGAATCACTCCGGCAGTGTGTATGTATTTAGCAGCGTTGTTAGAATCTCATTCAAAGTGAGTTTCTGTCGTAAAATTTTCTAATAGAATATATACACTCTGTTTTCTATGCATGCCCGGCTATTTCCACTTGTTTGAGGACTGTTTGTCCATGAAGTCTTCTAAATTGTGCAACAGGCTTATATATATATATTGTATATACATATATATATATATATATATATATATTGTATATACATATATATATATATATGTAGAGTTTTGTGTCACAACTGATCGCGAACATAACTCAATGGATTTTTATTCGTCCTCTGTATCTGTTACTGTTGCATAAGGTGTCTACTATTGTTATATTTTCGCGGCGCCCCTGTAACACAGCCGCGGCGTACAGTTTGGGAACCGCTGATATAGCAAAACAGTATTATATAACACATTGTTATATAACTTTACTATACAACATGTTTTTATAACTTATTACAAGATTATACCTTTTATACAAGTCTGTAACAACTTTTTGTATAACATTTCTTATCTTATTATTAATACTGGCGTTACACCTGATGTTACATCATGTTATATAACATTTTTCTTTTTGTTTTTCCAACAAGTTTTACATCTTTGTTAATATAACGTGTTATGCTATACATGTATAGTGTAGACGCAGCTGAAGGAGCAAAACACGGAGACTGAAGAAAAGGCGCGACAAACAGGGACAGAAATTTCAACATAACCGTTCTTTTCCCTACACTTCTCATATTTTCTTCATCAGAGGTCGATACTTTCACCCATACTTACTCTTTATTTTCTGCAGTTTAGTTTAGTGATGACAAAAGCTCGCTAAGCATATGGTTCGGAAGGAATACGGACATGCATCAATAAATTCTACTAACATGTAATGCTATGAAACTAGAAAGTTTCGCATATTCCAACGTACCACCTTCTCACTGTTATACATTGTAATGTAAATTCTTCTTTACATCACGTGTACTTTTACCTACGTGCACATTATTTTGCAAATTTTTCACTCTTATAGTGATACGTCACTTTGTAAGTACTGCAGTTTCATGCTTTTTTGAGAAATCTCCTGAACAGACTATGGGGGACCGTAAAATTTACTTTTCCGAAAGAATGCACGTTCATAAATATTTTGTAATAGATGAAAGTCTGTTTGGTAATATGTGAACTGCAGATATTTATGCGGATATATATATATTTGTGTGGACTAAAGATTTTATCATATTAAATATAAAATAGAAATTTCATTAACCTTCATCCGAATAGAAGAGACAATATAAGAGATTACATAATAATAAATAATTAAAAATTTAATAAAAGAAGTAAAATATTTTAGAATTATTAATTTTAGCTATTCTGTATTGAGAGCCTCTGATGCTCTTCTCCATGATATCGTAATAACGGTTAAAGCTTATTGAAATTTGTACTATATTTAAGACATTTGTATACGCTGTATATGCATAAACATCTGCAGTCTACTGGGATGCAGTGTGTTGTATAATACCAGGAACGCGACGACTGTACAAATTCAAACAAAAAGTGCTTGTAAGAATGAAAGACATTGAATACACAATTTGTTCCAGAAGTTTCTGGATTGAAATTAGAAAAACAATTATAGAAAGTAATTTCTTTCTGAAGTAATATATTGTTCACGAAGGTGGAGAAAGTAGTCGTTGAAGCTTTATGAATGGCAAAATCATTTTATGTTGTCCTTATTTGCCTTTGTTTCCAATTTGGGTAATAGGCTTTAGTTTGATGTAGCTGAATTAGACAAATACGGTGGATAGTGAAACAGTTGGATATCTTTTAAGACCAAATTATTGTATGAAGTTTCCTGGAGCAAAACTTTGGGCTTTCGTCCTAACCACCATCTTAAAGAAAAATTATCAAAGCCGTTTCCACAGCTTTTGTAATTATTGTGAACAGGCATAGTTCTTTAACCCCTTCGCGTCCACTCTAAACTTCTAGTTGCTGGGCCTAAGTAGCCACGATAATTTTGCTTAAAAGTCCGAACTTGAAACAATAACAAAAACTCTTCATCGGCAGTATGCTATACAATTTATCCGAATACCATTCTCAGATTCGTCTGGAAAAGGCATATAAGTAATACAAAAGAATTTTAATACACGTAGACAAAAATTTATGTCAAAATAAATGTCATAAACAGCTTCAAAAATCGCATGACGGGTCTGACACGCCATAATCCAGTTTGGCTCTTAAACTTGATGACGTGTTAGACCCGTCATATGACGCGAAGTAGTTAAAAGGCAACTATTTCTAATAATGTCCCACGTAAGTAGAAAGTGATGACGATATCGTACTAAAGAAAGAGCTGTAATTTTATTGTTCAACCTATATCTAGATGCATTATTTTAATTTTGGTGATGTCAGTTATAGATACACTGGGTTTACTCGCAGATTTGAAATAATTATCAATAAATTCTTCATATTTAATGTACAAAAATATTTTTTTAACGAAAGAAGTGTTAAATAATATTATGTTCCAAACTGAGACGATTTTGAAGTTAAACAGCATGTACAATAATTAGGCGAAGTTACGCTACAATCTTTAGGTAGGAGTAATTGGAGCATCTACATTACATGCTTATACAGAAGCAGACTATTAATTACGCAAATTGAGAGGCACACAACAATACGCTTTTTATGTAAATTCAATTTCGTCTTAAATTTTACAATTTAAACCCATATTTAAGCTGTTCTATGCTAGATACAAAGACACTACTCATTTCAAAAACAATCGTGTTCTATGAGCGTCATTGTCGTCCCGAAGTAGAGTTGTTACCGTGGACAATGACTTAAGCGCTTCTTTAGTTTCGCAAAACGGATAACAATTACCGCACAACAATTGCCAAGTGCGGACCGTTCCTAGAGACGTAGAGACAGTAGGAGGAGATGCGGCGAGAATAGGGAGAGCAGGAAGGCAACTTTTACCTCTTCGTGCCCGGTCGATATAACGTTTTAACGGGCCAGCGGAAAGTTATAAATACAGCATCGGCCTGGGAACTAATTATTCAAATATCTGTAGATGTTCCGAACTAAGAGAAAAAGAAGACAAAGAGACAGCCGATGTCCACTTAGAGGTTGCTAGCATGAATTTACTCGAGAGGAATATTGGCGCGCTGCGGGGGTAGGTAGTGCCAACGAAACTTCAAGTATCTACGTTATTTAAGGGGGTACGAGATACGTACATTCGAGTTCCATCGTCGACCACTAGAGATTCCCTTCGCCATAAAATGGAAAAAAGTCCAAACTTCCTTCCCGGGAGCAAGTCAGAGGGGGAGAGAGAGAGAGAGAGAGAGAGAGAGAGAGAGAGAGAGGGGGGGGGAAGATATTACGAAAGTCCAACAACGTTGGCCCTTCTTTTTTGTTGCTTTCTCCGTTCAGGTGTTTTACACCCTTTCTCTGTTCATCTTTCTTTCCCGTCCCCGCGTGGCCTTTTCCTTCCTATCCTTTCATCTCTCCTTATAGTCTCTATCTCTTTGACCTCGAAACTGCGACGGCTGCCTGTCCGGTACCTTTCGCGGTCAAACGGAAATTTCGAGTTCACCCCGTTGAAGTTTCCCTGTTGATCTTTCATCTCTCCGGGAACATCGGAAGACGAGCCGGCGAGTTATCAAGGATTCAGCCAAGTAAAAAGTTCCTAGATCCATCCGATAAATCTAGTTACCCGATTCGCAAGTTGTTCGCTGGAAGATAAGAATAAAGTTTCACAGGGCTAAGAAAGGGATGGAGGGGTGCAGACCACCATTGATTGAGTGTATAGAAGTTGGTTTCAACCGCGACCGTGTAATCAGCTTCCTAATGAGCCGAGTGTAGCGCTACAGGCTATCCACGTTATAGCGAGCTTCATGCGAAGTATGTCCAAGCCACCACGGTCCCATAAATCACGGAGCACCTTTGCCCGCGCCACGGCGAATCGAAAGGTTCAATAAATATAGACCTGGATAGATTTCCTTAAGCAAGATATATCCACCTTTGATGCTTGGCCGAGCACCCGAGATATAGGTCACTTATTGAAAGATGATAGCCGGGAGGAAATGACGCAGGAAATTTTGACGTTAGGAGGTGTCACGTACCGGTCGCCATTGAATTTGCATGACTGTTTAGACGACGCGACGACGCAACGTGCCCCTCTCGAAATCGGAATTCAGAACGAAAATGATATTGCAAAATGATAATGGGAAAACGTTATATAGTTACTTGCATTAATATTCGGACACCAGTACAATATGACTTCTGAGTTGCGTATTTTGAATAAATGTACGTGTAACAAAAAGGAAAAACGCTGGTGATTTATTACATGCATAGTCACAAAAATATTCGAACGCTTTACAAATTTATCTCTGTAACATCAAGTGCGAAGTTTTCGTAATGTTTGATTGTAACGTACATATAGATAATACAGAAACTAGAATGTTTATGGAGTCTACATTTTTCATTGACATTTTTTTTATACATTATCTTTTTAGACCGGTTACCGGTCATTTTAGTGGCGGGTAATCAAAATGAACGATTCTTAAGGAAGGACTTCTTAAAAAGATACGGGTTCCTAAAATAAAAATTCAAGCGTTAAAAGGTTAAGTCGTAAAAGCCTTCGTATTTCATGCACTGACTTTTTTTTCCTAATCAAATATTGCCAATTGCCGTATGTCGAAAGATGAGTTCTTACTTTTGGGACTTATTTTATGCAGATTCGTAATTGCATTCTGTTCACAACATTCCTTCCCGAGTGTTTGGAAATTAGGATTAGCATGAGAAATTTGTCAACAATTGTCCGAATATATTTTTTTAAGTAACCGTACGTAATAAACTAATAGTTTTTTATTTTTGGCATTCATATAGTTTACTGCAATGTGGTGCAATACGTTTCTGTTCCCCGTTGTACATGTCTTCAAAATATACAGTTTAGAGGTAAAAATTGTATTGGTATCCGAATATTATTGTAAGGAACTGTATATGTACGTGACTCGATTGAGAAGTATTGGCATAGGCATTGAAGAATATGAAGAATCAGTATGTGCTTACGTATTTTTTAATAAAGTCATAAGATTACCGGAATTGTTGTAGAAATGTTTCATGCAGTCGTAACATCTTTTACGTATAGGAAGACTGTAAACTGAAATTTCATTATCTTCTTACTAGTGTATAATTAAATAATTTTATGCAATTGGAATACTACAACTATGGGAAATTGTTTTAGTTAGCTTCTAACAGTGTACTCCACTGTAAATAACAATTTTGAAAAATTTGTTATTTAACTCAAAGTAAATGTTATTTAGCGAAAGTATTAATAACATTATTTCCTCGGTACTACGAAAGTTGTTTAATGTAAACCCAAAACATTCATTTCGGAATACGAGAAAGTTCTTTCATTATAAAAATTCTATACACAAGTATCAAAATATGAATGAATCAGCTAAATGTTTTAAATAATTTTAGTATGTGTAAATGTGATCATGAAATTGAAAATGAGACTGTCTTTTTAAGGAAAAAATGTATACTGTAGAGTGCTCAAATTGTTTGAATTGTAAATAATGTAATTTCTAATCAATCGTTAAAGAACTTGCACCCTCTCCCTCTCCCTCTCCCTCTCCCTCTCTCAATGGCAAGTTGATTGGAAATAAATTTTTAAACAAATTATAAATACAAACTAAATATATTATAAGAAAGTAATTGCTATGCGAGCTTCTTTCATAATATCATAAAAATAAAAAGAATATACGTATGATGATTCGTATTTGTCGAGATACTTTTGACAGATGTTTATAAAACCAATTTATCTTTATTCGTTCCCAGATATACCTACATCCAATTTCGTATTTTAGAATGACAACTGATCATGAATCACTCGAAAGTCTATAAAGTTTCAGTGTGGGTAAGCTCCGATAAAATTTTTTATCGCATATCGTTACGCTTTCTATCTAAGGAAGCCTCGGCAAGGAGCCGATCTAATTTTCAAGATCTTTTCTCTTAAAGCTGATTTTCATTCACGGGGTTCTACCAGACTGAAACCTCCCTGATAGTATGGATCTATAGTAACCCCTCAATTTTTCAGCCACGTATACGTGATATAACCGCTGTAAAGCTTTTACCGCAATTTTTCAAACAGATTATTCTGTATGAATATAAATCTTTCGAAATTTAATTGTTTTGTAACGGTAATAAATCTAATCACAAATGTCAAGTTACTTTCAGTTTTATTAACTTCAAGAGGATACTGGAATTATCAACCATAACGTTTCATTCATACGATTCTTAGATTTGTTTACAAAAATTTATATAGCTATGTTAAGCATCTTAAATAAACGGAAACTGTTTACAACTTTGGAATCTAAGTAAATCGTAATAAAAAAATAATGTGTGAAATGGCGAGAAGAAGGAATTTTGCCAATATATTAATTGTTACAATGAAGAGATTTTATAAGATTGCAGATACTCTTAGTTAACACGCTAATTCTACAATAGTTTCCATAGAAATCATTTGCAGAATACAATTGTTAACCTCTTAACAAGAACATAAATAATTTTTGTTGTTGTTTCTGGTATTGTCTGCTTGCGTGAAGTCATTTGGAATACCTGGATGTATTTTCCAAAGTTTTGATCCCTTTAAAATAAAAATATCATTATCGAACATTGTAAATAATCAAGAAGATACCTTCTTTGTAGTTGAATAATTTAATTTTTAGTAACAAATTATTAATACCTTATCACTTTTAACAATTAGTTACAATTTGGACACTTAGGACTATTTGAACTAGTTATAATTTTATATTCGAAATATTTGTTTAGGAAACATTATTACCTTTTCCTCTGCAAATATAATATTATATGTATATAGTTATATAATACATTCAGCAAAAATGTTTTACATGACTTCTAAGTACATGATTTGATATGGAATTCTACAAATATGTGAGGAATAACACATAAATTTCATCATATATATTTATTAACTACTAATGTAATAGTTGTTAATAATAGATGAATTACAAAATTGACTTTAATTAATTTCTGACATATACATGATATATAGAATCTTTTATTTAACGCTAATCATTGCAACGTAAACACAATACTTGTAATGACGAATAATAATAATAACAATTTTAATTTCTCTGAATGAGTTGTATTCCACATTTTACTTCGTACGCTAAAATTAGTATTGAGGACCTGTAAAGATTTATTACTTCTTCAACTATCTATAAAGAATGAAGAATAAAGATAACAATATTCTGAAAACAATACCAGCAAAGAAAAAATTGAAAACTTTAGCTTCATGTTACACTACATATTATTCGTCTCAACATGTGCTTCTAACGAAAATTCTTCCTCTTGAAATATGCAAACGTTAACAAAGAAAATTATCCTGCAATTTTTAGTGTTAGGAAGAGTTACAAGTCCCTCGTAAAAAGAAAATAATTTCGTGAACACGGGTGAAAAATCAATATTATAGTAGCTACGTAAGCGTTTTAGAAGGGAGGAAAATTTTTTAAAGCGAACCGATAATGCAACGGGGAACAACATTCCGAGAATACTAAGAATAACGTTCAGAGGGCAATAAAGAGATAATGCCGAGCTTTCAGAAACGAAGAGAACGTCCCCCTGGTAAGTTCTTAACGGGACGTTCCGACGTCCTGAGAACCTTCTATCCTCGAACGAGGCAATTACAGGCCGTGGTTTACCGGTCGCGTTTACACCCGTAGCCTGCTACCTTAGTATAGGCTAAGCCCCCCGTGCGATCGTAAACTTGGCTGACGGGGTTCAACCTCTTTGGCATTGCCGTTCGATATCTCGAACAGCTCCTCGCTGCACCAAGTTCCGCGTCGTCAAACCTGACCCCTTTCCCGGTATCGGTGAAACTAAGGCGCGGAAGAGGAGACGAGGAACGTGGAAAGGAAATCTGTCGCTTTAAAACGACTAAATATGCCCACGAAAACGTGTTTCCCATGAAGACAGGTGACTATTGATTTTTTTCGGAAATTGTGTATGAACAGGGTGTTGAAAACGTGGGAAACTTTCACAGGGTTGATTCTGCATGCCAAAGTAAGACAAAAATGAAAAACGACGAAATTGCATTCGAGGCTTCTTTTCCGAGTTATTAATTTATTGGAAATATGAGCGAAATGCGTGTGAAATACGTCTGATGCGACGGAGTATTCTATTTGGGAGGTGCGTTCTTCAACTGTTACAGGAGTTGGTTGCATTCAGTTCAGTTATTTCGTTCATTAGTTTCACTGGGTCATCGATCGAGCCCGTGTATCAGCTGGGAATCGGCTGTTCAATTAGTATAACCTATCGGACCGGAAGTATTTTGCACGTACGTTTGCTCGTATTTTCAACAATTGGTAATACTCGATCAGTCGGTTAACATTTCCGATTTTCTTCACACTTATTTTTTTTTCATTAAACTAGATCTAACCAACTCTGTCCAGCATAATGCTTTGAAAATATAAAACACAGAATATACTATACTATGAATCTAAATACATTTATTATTAAGCTAGTTTGGTAACCCAAATCTAACCAAAGCCTAACCAGAACATAACCTAATACATTTTTCAATAGTAAAGCAATTCTTTTGGTATTTGAGTATATTATTAATAAATATTCAATTAAACTTCTTTTTTTACTGTTTACTGTTTACTGTTTACCTACTTTCACTTAAATGGAATTTATCATTAGATTTAAATTAGGTTTAGGTTATAAATTTAATTTAAACTTTAAGGTACTTATAATTGTTTGCGACATTTTGTTAACCATATTTTGCCTTCTTGGATAGCTCCGTTCAACATATCGAAGTATGAAGGCAATCGAAAATACCGACCAAATTTTCAAGTACTATACATATGTATTACCCAACAATACAGTAATTAGTACAATATAGTAAAGGCTCCATGAGAGTTTGAAACTCGGTACAGCTTCAAATCTTTCACGATGCACCGCGCATCGTTTCAACACCTTACGAATCTACTATTTGCCTGAAACTCGACCCTTAGCAACAAAGCGGGGGGGATTAAATTATGCGCTTGATAGGTTCGGTGGCCAGCCCCCCCCCCCCAGTGGTGGGGATGAAGTAGAATCTCTCACGAAGAACTCCCTATCCAACTTTCATGGTGCCATTACTGTAATAACTCAGAAACAAAGCCTCAAATACCATTTTGTCATCCTTGATTTTCGTCGTACTGCATGTATTGTATAGAATCCGTCCCTGTGAAAGTGTCCCAAATTTTTATTAACACGCTGTATATAAACAGTTTAATACATGGCTGGATACTCAAATACTAATTTCTTCGCCACATCAAAGGGTTGTATTATTTGAGTCATTCACAGACCAAAGTAATAAACTCCACTTGTTGCATTTTTTCAAACTTTTATGCCAAAAGGCTTAATCGATGCCTAACTATATTTAAAATATATTTTGACTTATTATTTTGTGGAGTGGATGAAGCCACTTCGGAAAATGAATGGCTCATTTCATGGTGTACCAAGGAACAAGAATTTTGTTAATTTTTGGGTACTTATACCTATGTTACATACATATGTATATTCGCATATATCTGGGAACTTTTCAGAATCTGGGTCATCTGAAAGTTACCTGTTGCTGAAGGTAATTGCTTTTGTCTTGATCTTGATTATAATCGTGTAACGCTCCGAATATATATTATTTCATTGAAGGAAATATCAGTGGCACTGAAAAGATCGATCTTGAAAAAAACATATTTCGAGAAAGGATTCGTGTTACTCTTAGAAGAATATTTTTATTAAGACACATCGTACCTTTACTACAAAGGTGACACAACTCAAAAACATTAGCTTCCCAAAAAACGCAGATGACTGTCACAAATCACAGTTTCACTCCGATAGTAAGAGTGACATAACTGCTCTCTGCTAGCCACGTTATGAAGCTAAAAGATAACACTTTTGATAATAATTGGTCTAGCAGTGTTTCTACAAGTTTCTGATACTGGTATCTCGAAAAACACGTTTTTTGTGTTGTATCACTTTTACAGGAAGCTTTCTCTAACAGAGTTCTGTAAAAATATAATTACAGCTAAATAATAATAATAATAATAATAATAATCAATAACTTTAAGCTTTACTGTGTAATCGAATCAGCCACCTGCCAGTAAATGTAGAAATACAATCGAAAAGTCGGTAAATATTATTATGAAGAACCTGGCAAATCTTGGTCTAGATTTATCTCCACAAAAGACTATTTTAATACATTTTAATAACGAAAATATTTTGCCTTGCGAAGCAGAAATTAAAATCGACGGTCACATTATAAACTCCAGTTACTCAGCACGCTTTCTAGGCATCACCTTTGATTACAAAATGATATTTACACTGATGATTCTGTATAAAAACCTCGTTCGTTCTATCATGGATTATAGTTGTTTTGTATATTTTCCTACGCACATAGATGGTATAAGAAAACTTGAAACAATACAAAACTCAGCAATACGGATTGTCTTAGGACCTTAGGATATACATAGAAGCAGTACACCAACTAATGTTTTACTAGCAGAATCCGAACTGCCACTAATCCAAGAATGAACAAAGTTCTTATGTAACTGTTATTTAAGTAAAATGTTGTCAAATACAAATTTACCTGTAAACAAAATAATATACAAGTACCACAAAAAAAATACTAAAAAAAAGAACAAAAAAAAATCGAATACTAAAGCAATGTATCGAAAATCCTATAGAGGTCTGCAAGTCGATTAATGTCCAAAAGCAATTTGATATTTACCGCCACGAATATAAAACTGTAGTCACTTCTATACCAATTAACTTTGAACTAGGAAAAGTCTAGGAGGAAGCCAGAAATTCAAATCAACTAATAACTGAATTGCTCTACAGAAATAATGCATACACGATTTATACAGACGGAAGCAAAATACCGGGTACATAATATACATATACGTGGGATCAGCTTGCGAGTCCCCCGGGCTAAGTAATGTAAGAACAAGAAGTATCAATAATAGAGCTTCCGTTTTCACTGCGGAATATATAGCACTAAACGATGCTCTTGAAATCTTCTTACAATGCACTGACAAAGATATTCTTATTTTTTCCGACTCCTTAAGTGCCTTGCAAAGCCTTCAGACCACCAAAGTAGATAACAAAACAAACACCTATATTCTTGAAATAAAAATACGATACAACTTATTCTTACAAAAAAATCCCAACAGCACCATACAATTCTTCTGGATTCCGTCACATATTGGTATAAAAGGCAACGAAGGCGTCGACCGTTTAGCTAAGCTGGTTACTGTAACACCAAGGGACGAAATATTGACTATCCCTTACACTGACCCATACGAAAATTTTTGTAAATCAGCACGTTCGGGAACCATTAGTACTATAAAGCAACAAGGTCTTACTAAAGGGAAAGGGTATATCAAGAATTTCCACCGTGATAATTCAGTTCCATTGTATGCCCACAAAAGGCTTTCGCGTGAACTTATCGTCAACATAAACCATTGCAGAGCTGACCATTACAGTATAGCCGCATCACTCTCTCATATAGGCATTATTAATGATCCGAAATGTGAATGTGGAAACGCAATCCAAGATGTCAACCATATTATATGGCAGTGCTGCCTATAATATATACAACCCACAACAATCTAAACTAATAAGACAATTACAAAAAATTAAATTATATCCTCCCTTAAGTATAAGCATGATAATCACTGAAGCAAACATACCAGCCTGTTCATACGTTCACAGCTTTTTAAAAAGTTGTAATGTCAAAATTTAAAGTAACAACCAAAACCTAGAATGTAAGTTTAAATTTATGTAATACGTAACTTCTGTTATGTCTGTACAATTTGTTCTATCGTATTATTCATGTACTCACGTTTGTTTGTATAGCAGAAATAAGCCTCGTAAGAGGTCTTAAGTGCTTAATAAAATAAAAAAATAAAAAATTGGAAGTTATGTACTATCCAAACTATTGTGTTTGCTACATAAACCGCATGTGGCTTAAACCAATAACTAAATGATAATAACAAATTTTGCAGCAAGGGTGCAGTAGATATTATATTTCGAACTATGTACAATAAAACTGAGAATAAAGTAATTTTACAAACATATTGTTATCAGTGAAAAATATTCCAGCTCTTGATCGTACATGATGTACAACGGAATTAATAATAGTATCACGTTGTACAACATTTTGCTACATTGAAAAAAATTCTTCCTTCAATCTTCATTAATAACTTGAATGGTCAAAGATTGATAGTATTCGATGACAATACAAATTGCATCTTCCATGTCCTACGCATACTTGTTCATTTCAATGAAATAAACAATAAATATTGAATTCGTGGATTGAACTTGATCACTACACTAATAAATGCATGTGAAAATTGAAATTGAATTATAAAATTAATTATTGAAATTGAATTTTTATATCGAATTTGTCAATATTTTATTATAGATAAAAATTATTCATAGTTTATTACATTGTTCAATGTTGCCAGTTACTGCAAGTAATAGATTTGTAAAAAAAATTTGAAATCTACAGGCTGTCCGAGCGAACGCAGTATACAGTCCGTAATGTCCTTAACTGTTTGAAATACAACAAATCACACAACACAAGAGAGACAAGAGGACTAATCTACAGACTGTGATTAATTTTTTTTAACATTATTATTATAAGAGATTTAAAGGTCAAGTTTGGCTTTTTGAATGGAATTATATATTATTTTTTAGATCACTTGTTAGTGCATTTCAAGACGAATTCAGTAACCTTTAATATCTACTACTTCCTTTGTCAAATAGTTTTCGTAATATTGCGCTTACAAATTTACTGATTTATGTGGCACTTTAAATGCTAGCAAGACCACCTCCGGAGCTTCCTATTCGAGCAGGTTTTATTCCGTTGAAAACGAGTAAATTCGTAAGCGCAATGTCTCGAAAACTATTTAAAAAAGGATGTATACATTACGGATTACTGAATTCGTCCTGAAACGTACTATCAAGTAATCTAGAAAAAAATATAATTCCATGTAAAGAAATCAAAATTGACCTTGATACCTCTTAAAATAATAATGTTAAAAAAATTCATCATGACCCGTTAATTTGCCTCCTCGTGCCATTCAATTGTATGTGAACTGTTTTCTCGTATTTGAAATAATTTAAGAAATAAAGGGACTGTACACTGTTCGCGCGAACACTCTATGTAGTTTGCCATGTCCATTTGCACTAATACAGATAAATTCCTAAATGTTCTTTCATCAATTATATCGATTTTTTCGTTGACTCCGATATACATAAGTAAATGTTTATGGAAATTAATATTTTTTATCGACAATTTATAACAAAAGAACTGCATGTTACTCTTTCTAACTAGCATATGGTTGTAAGGAATCGCAAATAGAAATTGCGTACGCATTATAGTTTTACAAAATAAATATCCATTATTATTGTTAAAAGTCATTAAGGAATTGAAAATCTTTTGATTGGTTTTCTACCATTCCATTTAAAACTATCATGACACTTAGATAGAAATTGAAAGCCGTATATAAATACATATACAATATTATGTTGGCCTTTATTGAAGGATTATAGTTTCGCTCGTAGATTCTATTTATTGCTGTTTACTGTGTACGAAATTAAATATTCTAATGTTCGTCATGGGTATTAAACATTTTATGCCATTTTTATCAACTCAAGTACGATTAGACATACTGTAGTTATAACACAATATATTGACATACTGTTAAGAAATATACATACACTTAATATAAACAAAGTAACTATCTAATAGTGTTTGAAGTGATTAGTGATAGAAACTCTATAATTTTTCGACTTTGTCCCGGTAGGAACAGGTATAGCAAAAAGTATTTGTATCATTAATGTCACTCAGTATAAAATTATTAATTCGAATTTGTAGTAAACTATGGGTAGCTCAGTGTTTAACTATTAAACTATAGCCCTACAATTTGTTTGTGTCTGACTATATTGTGTTGCATAAAGTATTGATAATGCGATTTCTAACGCGTAACATAACCAAAAAAGTTGTTGGTTTTATGGGTTTAGAAGATTGAATATACATATAGACCCACAGTTTTTCATATACGTACCTATAGGCTACTTACTTACGTCAAGATACATATATTGACAGTGGTATGCTATTATTTGTTTTTTATACCAATTCGATGTCAGCTGATAATCGCTAAATAGTAAGATCGTTGGAAATCATATAAAACCATATAACCACCCGTGCTCCTCTCAACGTAGAAGTAGTAAGTAGTAGACAGACACATTAGTCAAACGTATTCAAATGCACGCGTGCGCGACAAAATTTCAGATTCGATATTCCCAGACAGGAAACTCTGTATGAGTAAATTTTATTTTATATTTCAATCACAAATCATATTGAAAAAAACACTTGTAGCCAACAAAGTTTTAAATTTTATTTTGAAATTTCGATCTGCTTTTCCACGTAAAATGATACTTATTAATAACATTACTCCTTGCAGAACACCCTGTACATTTCCACTTCCTGCTATGTTATTACCATTAACTAGCATTAGTTCTTATTCAATTACTCGTAAACGAGGTTAATAACAACAACTTGATTTTCGTTACAAATAGATATTCCGTAATTAATTAAATAAAAAATGCATGTGCTTTACTATAGGCTTTTATCATTCTAAAGGATATTTCATTTTTTAAATTGGTTTAACAACCTCTTGTGTAAATTAACTCAATATTCATTAAAAAGGCATCATTCCCACCTGAAGTATTTAAATGTATTTATACTTTACATATAAAAGTCATAATAGAATGGAATGAAAAGGAAACGAAATTGTTTTTCTGCATTAATAAATTCTTGGAAAGCATGAAGCCAGAAATTTATGTTAATCTCTCTCTAGATATTATCTGAGTTTGCTATTTTGCTAAAGTAATTCAATTATTCCTATGTAACCAATACGTTGCTCAAAATTAAATTGTTTTTTATATGCGTCGAATGAAAATATTAATGATCATAGTAAGAGTAAACTCCGTAAAAGTAAAGTGATAGTTTACTGAAATATACATGGATTCATTATACTACATTCCATTATGCAACAGCTACAGTGATCAAAATTAAAACTGAACGTATTTGAAACTTTGCGATTAAATTGAGTAATATGACTACAATTCAGCGCATTAGTTGTTTTCAATTTTACTGTTAAATCCATTTAAGTAAAATTGTACTTTGTGAACTTTGTAGTTAACAGAACTACACGGGAAGACTATGTACGTATGTAATATATTCTCTGGAAGACATTTTACACAACAACTTTTACACATTATTTTCAAATTTATTAATACCCCCAAATGTCATTGAATTTTCATTTAACATGTTAACTATATTAAATAATATAGAAATGAATACACAAACGTATACCTATAAAGATATAAATTAATCATAAAATATTATATCGATATATTTATTATTGGGTGTGTAAGGATGGTCTCTGGTTCGATGGGCGTCCTCCACAATCGGACACGCAAGAAATAAAGGATCGGGGTCTTAATTAAACAAGTCTTTATTTCTGTCTTTATGAATAGGTGCGCGTCGCCCGTTCCTCTCGATCGACGACCCGTTCCTCTGCCCGCACTCGTCGCATGTTATTCCGCTCGCTATTCCACTCCGGCGGTGGCCCGTCATACGCGCCTCTTACGAGTGTACGAAAAAATAATCCACTATTTCATTGAGGATGTGAAATACATATTGTTTGAATTTGATACAAGTATCTTTCTACCTTTATGCTTGGCAAAAGCAACCTAGGAAATTAGAAACCAATGCCGGATATTTTCAAAGAGATGTATTTTTAAATTGTTACAAGCAACTATCGAATTTGGTAAAAAATGGTGAATAACTAATTCTTAACGTAACGAATGTACACTAAATTTAAATGATATTGATTCAATATTTTATTTTGCAGAATTGAAATCACTATTTTCACAAAATCCATAGGCTAAATGATTGTAACGTAATATGTCAAAAACACGGTTACTGAACTGAAACAAATGCAAATAAATCCAGACTGCTACTGACCATTATCTATACAATTAATACTATTTTCAGTTACTAATACCATCCCTTAGAATGTACCCTGCCTGTTTGCACAATACTTTATTATTAATCCCATGAAACATGGTATTAAATAATAGTTAAGATAATAGATTAAATAATACATAGACAAATATGGAAGATTTTATTGGACTAAGCTTTATTTGTTAATGAAAATGTGTAAAACGAGAGAATCATATACTCTCAGAACTTTGATGCGTAAGATAATGGCGACAGTAGATAATAAATGATCCGATATTCGAAGATATATAAAATGAATGCAATCAGAGATTTTAGTATTTCATAATTGTACCATTAGACTGACGAAAACGGTTATGTTAATTCGAATGCATTAGAAGTAGAAAAAAGGTTTGAAATATGTATTTTATTAACCCATTAGGATTAGGACCATTTTGCAGTATTGAATTCTGTTTTTTTTTCAACATTGTGAAAGGGAATTCCAAGAATTTGCTTAATAATTTTTTCGTTACTATATCTTCTTCTACTTACGTATGTAATTTTCTCAAGAATAAAGAATCTGTTGTATAAAAGACGTATTATTTTATTGTTTGATCCTTAATGGGTTAATATACTTCAGGTTACAGAATTATCATAATTTATAGACATCAGAGTGAAAATAGTTGTTGTTATTCCTTTCTGTTTTATGTTTTCAGCGAATTCAAAGCCGCTGACTTTCGATGAGGTGTACAATCAAAGTAGTCCAACAAATTGTACAGTATATTGCGGTGGACTAACCAATGGTCTAACAGAAGAACTAATGCAGAAGACCTTCTCACCTTTTGGATCCATCCAGGAGATACGAGTATTCAAGGACAAAGGTTATGCTTTTATCAGGTAAGAAATATACTGTCATTAAATTTAATATTATTATTTTCAGATACAGTCTTACATGCAGATAATAATTCAGACGAATATATGAATCGTTTGTTAAGGGACATATTAATAACAACATCTTAAAATAATGTTAACAAACGTCGATAATAATCCATTATATTTTAAACTAATGTTTATTAGTACATACGGGAATGTAAATTTCATTTGCCATTAAATATGTTCTTCCATATGCGTGCTACATAGTAGACTTACTCAATAAATAGTAATGCCATGACCTATAAGTCGAACTTCCAATTTCTGTTGGTTTTTGTTTCCTCAAATTAAACAATCACTCTTGGATAATATTTCAGAAATCAAAGCTGAATTTTAATCCTTTATATGTATACAATGAATGTATTTATTTGAATGAAAGGTTATTTTTCACAAAACTAAGAAAATTAGTAGATTTATATTTTACTGTACATAGTTAACGTGAACGATTTTTTCTCTTTGTTCAAAATGCGTCATTAATGCGGTATTCGTTTGTAAAATCCGATTGAAAATATTAATAAGTGTTTGTTGGAAGTCAAGTCATACTTGAACACGCTGCCTTTCTAATCGTCACTGACTCTTATCAACATATTGTACAGAATCAGTAATATATTTATTTTAATAATTATGTGGAAAATATGACATCACGATATTTGTACTTAAATATTACACTTTGTAACATGAATAATTAATCCTCATGTGTTTTAGCCATGTAACTTCAAAACGTTAAAGTTTTTCTAAAAAAACTTTCAAAGTTTCCATTTCAATTTCTTTCTGTCTAAAGTATTTGTACATTTTACGTAACATTTTCAAATCGTGTTATACACAATTCGAAAATTCTCCTATGAAAAAAACCTTCTCTCGAAACAATTTCAACTTAGACCCAATAATTTCCTTAAATTCTAAAATCTCGGGAATAATATATTCAAACGCAATATCTTACTGGATATCATACTTTACGCACGATAACTAAATAGAAACTTTCCCCAAGGTAAATCCTGAAGTAAATAGTTTTGCCCCGGGCAAACATCTTCAAAAGTTCAACAATTATTCCAGCGGATTACTCACCTGTGAAATGTACACTTACATAAGTAAAGCTCACTCTTCTTCTAGAACTTATTAATTTCAAAAGTTTATTCGCCCGTCAGTGTGTGTATCTGTGTACTCCTGTCGATCTCTCGATCCTCGGTTGTGTGTCCCCCAAGACGGTGGCGGCGCGTTGTTGTTGAAATGTCGCGGTGATACACGTCACATGTAATACCTCTTCGGGATGTCACTGTGACGGGAAATCCCAGAGGTGCCACGAAGTTGAACACTACGCTGCCGCAGTCAGAGATCATCGGCGAAAACGAACAAAACGGGAATTGAGCTGATCAATAGAAAAAGTTCTCACGTACATGGTCGAGTTTGAGAAAATTAATTCTTCATAGTTGAAAGAAATTTCCAACGGACTGGAACTTTTCAGACTATTCGAACTAGAACTTTTCAAACTATTCGATCTAATTAGTACATACCGGGCTGCCATAAAAAAAACAAATTGGAATCCATCAATAAATCAAAATGGAGTATTACATTATTTTAAATAAGGCCTCGTTTTCGAGAAAATCCGCTTTGAAAATGTAACAAATATGTGTACACATAAAACTTCTAAGTAATGCTCTGATGGATCTTGGTGTAAATAGGTTACTCTTTTTGTCGAATCTACTATTTTATCAATGTGAGGTAAGAGAAATATTAAATAATACAAAATGCTTATTTTTTTAAGGTTTTATTTTATTACCCTAGAAGTTACTGGAAGTGTTGCCCATGTTGTTGTATATACAGGGTAAAAAAAAGGGTTCATAATTTCTAGGGTAGATAGTTCTCGTCAAATGCTGAAAAAAATCCTAAAAAAGCATGGGTCGAAAGATTAATATTTTCAAAATTAAAAACAATTTTTTGTTTCAGTTAAAGCGAATTGTCGTATATTATGGAAACAATGGATTACCTTATCGTTTCTTCTATTCCTGGTAACAGAAGGTTTTTCAGAATTTTTATTAGGAAAGGAATTGTCTATAACTTTGAAAGTATTCATTTTCCAACCTATGTTATAAGGACTTTTTTTCATTATTTCGCGAGTACTATCTACTCTAGAAGTTATGAGCCTTTTTTTCACCCTTATATTTGGGCCCGTCGTACTAGACTACCACGAACTCTTTCTGACGAGTTCGCGTCTCTTACAATACAATTCCAAATGCAACGGCCATCCTCTTCTTTAAGTATTCAATACTCCTTATGCTTTGAAATAGACTATTGACTCTATAAATAGAAGACGAAAGGCGTCAAGTTTGGTGATCGTGATGGCCAAGGTATTGTTCAGTAAAGCGGCCTATCATACATTTTGGAAATATACATTTTCAAAATAGATTTTTTCGAAAACGAAGCATAATTTAAAAAAAATTTTCTTCTTCATTTTCGATTTATTCTATCATGGAGAATTACACCTTGCTCGACTGTACTACACTTTGCGGGACACCCTGTATATTAAACGCATTTCACAGAGTACATAGTAGGAAGCTATCCATTTCCGAGACAAACGCTATGTGTACGCAAAAGTAATGATTATTTTTTTAAACAGTCTGGTACATTTTGAGTAATATTTTCTACTTTTTCTTGCAGAAATTCAATTCTTCGTCGATAAAATAAAATCACAAGAATAACTTAAAAGCGACGGCCGTTACTTTTATATGTACCTATACCAACTAATAAATTGCTTCATGTTGAAAAAAATAAAAAATTTCAGTAAAATGTATTTATCTTAAATTTCATATTGAAATGAGATATAATTGGTTGCACAACCAAAAAGGAGGATATTCTGCATGCAAAAGTAAACTAAACATGTGGAATAAAAATTACTTGACATAACACTTCATTCTGGAGGAAATACAATTTACTTCGAATTTATTTTTATTCTTATTATTTATTTCTCCTTAACAAGAAATTGCAAAGAAACTTCGATATGCACGCATTCTTACGAATACAAACACTAACAGTAGAATGGTATTACCTGTTTTCTATTATTATTAGGTAATCATATTATATCTAATTATTGTACAACCCAATAATAACATATCAATGTGGTTACTTAAAATAGTAATAACTAGATTGCTGATTTTATGCATTTATAGTATGTAAGATTATCTGAAGCTCAATACTATAAGATCTATAACATAAATTAATGAGATTTTTACTTAACTTAGAACCTAACAGAAACTTCAATAATGAGAAATTCTTCTTCGAATTCAATTTCCGTAAATTAGTCTACAAAAATCCATGTTTGTATAAACATCCGCAGTCTGGCAATAACAAAAGAACATACTAATACTACACTTATAAGTAGCAGAAAGTATGTAATCAAACAAGTTAACATGACCCTAGAAAAATTATTTACATTAAATTTGCAGTATGCTGTTGAATAAAAGAGTTTATTATGTTGAAGGAAAATATTATCAAAGTAGAGAATATAATTCTATATTTACTAAATATGCAATTACGTAATGCTTAGTGGAATATGAAAATTACAGAAAACTGTTTAAATGTCACAAAATTTCAAAAGATTTTGTATTTTCTAAAGCAGAAAGATGATAATAAGAACGGTGGAGTACTTTCTTCTTCCTCCAATCACAATTTGATTATCTAATTGTATTTACATTATGCAAATATGCAAACATATACATACTTTATATTAATATATAAAATATTTTCATTCTTCTTTTCCCATTATTAGGGAAACATTGGTTACGTCCGATAACCAGACAATTGCTACTATAGACGTTTAGCTTGTTGGATTAATACGTGTTCCTCCCCAATATTTTAAATCTTAGCAGAAGTGAAATCTGACAAATTTAAACTGTTTCAACCGTTGGCTCCCAAAGAATGAGTTTATATAAAGAGAAAAATTGACGACGAAGAATCCGCAATACATTCTTCGCATACGATGTACAATAAGAAACGTATAACCAATTAATGATACTTAATGTCATTTTATGAAAGTCTACAAAGCACCAATTCGAGCCAACTGCTACCCGCTGCCAAATTTCGGTTGGCTAAAGTCTAATATCGAAAGATATGACGAAGATTGCGTCGTGAAATTTGTTCAAAACACTGACAACATCATGATGTCCTTACGAAACTTTTGGCATCTGACGAGGGTGCAATGATGCTTTCAAAATTGATGGCCGATTTTGAAATGCGGCTGAAATCACTTACGTGTTCAATCGATATCCCCTTCTGCGTTAGTATGGCACGATCAGATGGAAAATAAGCGTGACTCTAAGATTTCGGAGCTTGCACACCCTCAAAGATCTACCTTGTATGCTTAAAAGTAAACACGGAATATTGCAATAATGGTTTTGTTATACCGTGATCTATGCGCCATTAGTTATTTTAGTCCTCAGTATGATTCGCCAATTATCACTGATAAAAACCACACGATCGTGACAAAAATTGAACGTATGAAACTGTTTTTACATTAGTTGAAAAAGCAGAAAATTTTTATTTTTTAAGATACTAAATGTAAGTAGAGATACTAAAGTAATTATATTTACTTAACACTAGAACTACTAGCATAATACAATATAATAAAATAGATAACGATGTAAAATGTATAATAATTTACACGTCGACATAAATTCTGATAAAAGCACATTTCTGATTTCAGTAATTGTAAAATAAGAAATTTCAAATACATCATTTAGACGGGGTTTAGTTGGTATGGTATTAATGTTACTCTTTTATATTTTTACTTAACCAGTCCATAGCTTTTCATTCTTTGTATCCTTTCATAACTGTAAAGATAAATTATTCATAAGAAAATATATTTATTTTAATGTCATCTGTTCGATGTTCTAATACTGCTTTTCATGTCTATTGCTGTTTCATATTACAAAGTGTTCAGTATTGTTGCATGATTCACGTGTAATTAATATATAATTTGTCATGCAGCACAACTCATTATGACTCAAATAATGGTCGTAATAGGAAATAAAATACACGCACACCATTTTCATTAATATAATATAATACGTTACCTATCGCAATCTTCTCAATCTTTTGTGTTTACCCTATTTCTTGCTATATAAATACATCTGTAGCTACAAAAGAAAACGTACACAATACAAGTGATAATCATTGGACCATATTCTAGAGGGAAATAAAGGCTACGGATATAACTGAAATGACTGCGAATATTGCTTTCGATTCATGATTCCTACCTTCAGGGCCACGTCCATTTCGATGATTTTTTCTGGTCGTATTTCACATATTCATACACCTCATTTTCTCCTCTGTATGTTTGTATGTTTTTATCATTCTCACGTATACTAGAGGTTAAAAATATCCGGAAACTTAGTAAATTTCTTGTAAAAGCGCATACCTAACTGTTACTACAATAGTTTTAAGTTAAACATTATAAGTTTGAAAAAATCTTTATTGTCTTTTTATGGTATAAAAAAATTATAAATTTAATAATATATTTCATTTATTAATTAATAAGACGATTCGTTAACGTTACCCATCGTGTTAGATATCAATGCTTTAAGGGGGGAGTCTGGTGTAAACAGGTAAACATGAACAATTTTTTGGGAATTTATTATGAAGGAAATATTAAACCAATCTCTTTGAAACTTTGAGAATACCTTATTGTACAATTAAACTGAATACAAAAGTTTTTATTTTCACGGCAAATTCATAAATAGTATTGTTATAAGGACTTATGTGCAGCCAATGAACAAAAAAGGTGTTTCACGCCAAGGTATGTAACTAAAAGAATATTCAACCAACTGCTCCAGCCTTGCATGTACATATTCTCTAACATCTTCTTCATAGCGTAAACCTATTTTGAAGTTAGAACATGCAAAATTGAAAAAATGATGACATTTTCTTTAAAAAAGAACTCTTATCAACTAAAAAATGCTGAAAAATATGATTTATTGAAACAATAAAATTATACATGTAGGTTCATGCTGTGAAGAAAATATTAAAGAATATGTACACACAATACCGGGTCAATAGTTTGAATATTTTTTTAGTTACATTCACCGGTGCAAAACATCTTTTTTCGCTCACCGGCTGCACATAAATCCTTATAACTATAATATTTATGGATTTGTCGTGAAAATAAAAATTTTTGTATTCAGTTTAATTATACAGAAGGTGTTCTTAAACTTTCAAGGAACTTGGTTTAATAAGTTCTTCACAAAAAATTTCCAAAGATTCATTCATTTTTAGCCCGTTTACACCAAGCTCCCCCCTTAACTACCTACTCCCGATAGTCTTTGTATTAGTTCTTTAATTACCTACTTTCCGTTCGTGTTCATAGGGATTATTTTTATCTAATTCACATCTTGGAACTTCAAGTTAAAAACTTAATGCATACCAATTGTGAAATGTATACATAAAAATCCATTTTTTCCTACCATAATATTCCACGATTCAAGATTGAAATAATAGTAAATTATAAAATCGCTGCAGGTCATTTAAACTGCCATGTAGGTATTCTGCCAAGAATAAGTAGTAAGCCAAGAATAAGCAGAATAACAGTGTAAAGTAATCACACGTTCCAAAATTGATGTAGTACATTATCGTAATGCATAACAATATATTTTTTATATATTTGAGAATAATGTATTTTTTGCATATGTTTCGTTAAAAATGTATTACGGCAATGTATATACATATATATTGTAAGAACAAGTATTCAGAGTAAATTAGGAAAAATAGGACACCAGATCACCTTATATAGATTTAAAGACATGAAAAATATATAAGACAGAGTTTAAGTGGTTCCGAAAGGTAAATCTGAAGGAAATGATATTGTCCGCCGCGCATCTTTCTTCAAATTTGTTTCAGTATTAAATTCTATACTTTATCTTCAAATTCAAGATTAGTATTCATTACTTCATTTTCTCATGATTTTCGTTATAAAACTTATCGAGCAGTACGTGTACTTAAATAAACATCTATATTTACAGACAAAAATAAAGAAATAAAACAATTTTCTTAAATATCATATTTCTTACTCACATGCATACACAATTAACACATACCAATTTTGGAGCTACATTTCTTGCACTTTACTTAAGCAATTACAGAGTCTTCACGATTATTGACTCTTTGTTGATATGCGATTATTGTCCAGGCGTCATCACCACCACTGAGGGGTAGAGGGGGGGGGGCGTGGACTCGGCAACCGCATACTTTTTTGCCGCAGCACGCTGAGACGGCTGCCCGTTCACGAGCCGACGACTGAATGTTGGGAGCCCACAAAAAGGTTACATTCCCGAGTGTCGGTGAGACAATACTACTGCAACGATCAAACTTTTTTATTTTTGATTCTTTATTAATGAAACTTTCATAAACAAATTGGTGAGATTTTTATGATTAAAATGATACCAAACACGACGCGATTTGGGTCGTATTTACTTATGATTTATCAGAATCGATAATGAACTAACATGAACTATTAACAGTTTCTACATGAGTAAATATGATCCAAGTATGTCACATTTGGTATCATTTTAATCAGAAAAATCTCACCAATATACTAGTAAAAGTTTCATTAACAACGAATCAAAAATAAAAAAGTTTCATGGTTGCGTTAGCGTTGTCTCGCGCGCCGGGCAACAATGTATGCGCTCGATGGACTCGACGGACGGAGCGGGGGAATGTACGACGATTAGTCGAAGGGTTCAACCATCAGCGACTGCCTAGAGAGCTGCCGACGAATAAAATGTAGCTGGATCACCTTCAGTCACACATATTTTTATTATTGGCCGAAACGGTACACACACAATCGGACTGTGTGGTCGGCTATAATGTAATCATTGGTCGGCGAGAGCGTCGCAGGCGGGCCACGCAGCCGAGTCGAGTGGGAAAAGAAGCTTTCTCTGTTTTTCACTGGCTTGTCCTTTTCTACGTTTGGAATACTACAAAGGCAAGTTGCCGAGGCTCGAGCTTTGAGCAAAAAACGTATTCACGGGGTTCAGAAGCATTTCGCATAGTCCACGATTATCGTCCCCTCGCGGACCCGAATTAGGGACGATAATCGGTGGAATTGGTAAGAAAAATATTAACCTGCGCCAAAATTTTGTAACTCTTTGTCACATATATATATATATATTTAGTAATACAGTTGAGTCTCCCATATCCGAACAGGCAGTATCTGAAGGTTCTACAACGTACAGACTCCTCTCGATTATCGTCCCGAACACGGGTCCACGCCGGGACAGTGATCATATAGGGAGAAATGCTTCAGACCCACGTAAATTCATTTTTTTTCTCGAATACCGAGTTTCGACAAGAAAAGCGGAGAGGCGACAAAGTATGCGTTTGACAGGTTCCACGGTTTCCCTCCTCCAGTGGTGGGGATAACGCCTGGACAATAATCATGTAGAACAAGCCGGAGAATAACCGAGAAGAGTCTGTAATACTTTCCTCTGTTCGATCGAAAATATTATAATTCTGACAAGAACCATTTAGTATGAAACTAATAATACCTAGTTCTATTATCCGAAAATTCCTTTATCCGAACACTTATGTCTCCCTAAGAGTTCGGATACGGGAGGCTCTACTAGAATTTAAGTTTGTAAAAAGTCAATTGCAATATCTATTACAACATATTCTCGTCGTCAGAATTTTATACTCTCTAAATAATACCTATTCGTTCGATCTTAGAATATTTTTATACCTTTATAAAAACTAATGGATAGAATTTATGAAGGGACGTAATTATCACGCAGCACGCGCTAAATAGCCTTGTTGCGTGAACTTTCGTCGATAAGTCTATTGCCAAGCCATCACTCGAACTAGCCGTTAATACGACAGCAATATTTTGCGTGACAGACGAACGAACATAAATGACGTAGAGCCGAGCACCCGGAGAATCGAAAGAGAATTTCTCCTCGGAAAAGGGTATCTATCAGTGCTCCTTAAAGACAGCCACGTTTCCATGACCCACCTTTGAACAAACTAGCAGGAACGCGGAGAGGTTAGGTCGAAAACGAGCAATGGCTATGGAAGAAAGAGGCGGAATGAGGAGACGAAAAACTCTTCGTTTCCCCTTCCCCACCTCCCTCCCAACACGTTCTTTGGGCCTGGCCGACGTTTCTCGCGCACATTCTACGCTATTCAGCATCGTTCTGCTTTCTTCCGGCCATGCCGGTAGTAACCCCCCCCCCCCCCCCAACTGGTCGGTACGTCTTCGTGTGTCTGGCTGGAGCAGTTCCACCACCCGTGGACAATGTCCGTCATTCGGATATCTTCCGTCTAATTGCTCTTCCTTCTCTCCATTCTTCTATAGTCAGAAGCCTCGGAAACGAATATCTCGTGATGACGTATGGACTTACCACCGGGGGGATACAGTGTATTGACGACTGGTTGCGGAGGGTGGGGGGTGCAGTATAGGTGGAGAAAAAGAGACGAGCAGAAGGAGAGATCCTTTCTTCGCCGGGTGAAAAGAAAGAATCTTATCTACTGCTGGTTATCGGCCGGGCTTTAGACTCGGTGTGAGAACGAGACGGCGCGCGGCGCGCAGAAAAGGAGGTTCGGTTGCTGACGATGACCATCCTTCGTACGTACTCGAGAACGTAGATGGAGAATGAACTTCTGGACGGAACTGCTATTGTGCGGAACCCCGAGCACGGACGTTAAAAGTGACCTAATCTCTCGATAAATTCGATGATTTTTCGTCGGGTCCTTCCCAACCGCTCTCCATCTGCCCTCCTCTACCCTGGTGTCGTATTCGTCAATCCACAATTGAGCCCTCGTGAGATGCTCCAGCGACGAAAATTGATCGAATTCTACCGAGGGAACGTGCCCCGAATGGATAAGTGATAGCTGATATACGGTTTAAAGTAACTCGATATAACATACGAGCATTGAGAGCAGGATCCCTACCTATTCTCCAGATATTTTAATAGAACCACTATACACGACTCTTAATATTTGTAAAAATGAAATTGATAGGCATACCTGTGAATTCGTATTATGTAATGCGTAATTATTTTCTTTTTCGAATTTTGGGAAATGAAACCACTTCGTTGAAAGTTGTATCAAGTTTTTAAGTAAAAGACTTTTCAAACAGATAAAAGACCATTTTATTTGTAGGTAATCGTAATGCAATTTTTTTACTTGTCCTATTAGTTATACTCCTCAAAAGTTTAAAGAAAAATGATTCTTAGAAACTCGCACAAGCTTGTGTCATTATGGGAAATACTATACATATATAATACATCCTCGATGAGTGTTCCAAGGCTCCTCGGCACTGAACATTAAATATTTCATAAATTAATTCAGAATTCCAAGCTCTAGCAGTGTGCTAAACTTCAGTAGAAAGTCAGAGAGAGTTTTTAGAGGAGTCATTAGACCAGATTTCGAAACACTCATCGAGAATTTACTGTAACTATTAGTCGTGATCGTCGTGAAAGTACAAATAAATGACAACACAAGAACAAGCATTGCACGCTGCAAAAAGTAGACACCGTAATGATATCACTGTGATTGTGATACTCAATTTCAATAATTGCAGAAAAATTAATAACTGACTTTCCGATTCATATTACTTTATTTAATTTAATATAAGTGTAAAATAACATAATGTTGCACTCATAACCGTGAAATTCATCCGTTTAATTTGTAAAATTTCAATAACTAAGTTTTGCGAATGTATATATAGAAATTATTAACTACTGGTATAACACACTATTATGTAGAAAATTAATTTAATGTGCCAAATACAATTAAAAAAAGTTACATACTTTAGGGAACATAATTTATTGGTCGATCAACAATGTGGCTCGCACAAAAGATGTCATTCAACAAAGTTGTTTATACGCATAACGCAATCAATACAGTTTAAGAATCTCGTATGGCTGAGAAAGAACACAATGTAAATCAATGTTCCTTACGTGAAAAGAATTGTAAATTGCAATAATTCCAAGCTAATAGCACACCGTGTATATGCGCATTGTCCTCCGGCCGATGTTGCCGTAAGAACGTTGTACGCCGAGTATTTATTTTCCATGGGGGTTCCGGGCGATCATTTTATCATAAGACGCGATCCCGTTCATTAAAGAGCGGAAACCGCATTCTGAATCCTTGCGGGAGAAGCATCCGTACACAAGATTATCTTTATAATGCTCCTAAAAACGACGTGTTTATCGACCATGCAGCATAACGTAGCCCCCTCTAGCTCCCCGGTTACATAGGCGACATTTACGGGGACATACACCCCCTGAGTCTTGGGTAAATGCCAAATGACAAACCTTAACCTCCCCATAATTGAAGGACTCGATAAATAAGGCACTGTCTGCGTTCTAAGGAACGCAACACGTCTGCCACCAACGAATTTTCTCGTTTTTTTTCTTTCCTTTTTATTTTCGTGCCGTTCAATAAAATAAATGGTACGCGATAAAAGATGGTACAATGTAACAGTGTATCGTAAGATTGTTATTCTGAGCGAATCTATTGGGTTAAACGGTACAGGCTATACACGATAGTCCACGCAACTTCTTCACCCTGAATAACTTCTACAGTATGCATTGTATGAAAAAACAAATTTTATAGAAAAGTTTTATGGTTTGAAGGGATACATTATGTAATGCATATATTGTTTTTGTAATTGGAGGCGTTTCGGAGATTTGAAGGTCAACTTCGTTTTTTTAAATGGAATGCTATATTTTTTATGCCAAAATCGCGCAGAGCGTTATACTTTGAGTAAAAAAATACTGACCTTTATTAGCCGTAAACCTAATAATTAACGAATAATTTCACTTTGTTCCTTGAAAATAGTCTGTGCGTAATATCAAGTTGGAGATTAGCTAAATAGCAAGACAGTGTTATATAACAAATTGTTACATAACCTTGCTATACAACATGTCTCTGAAACTTGTTACAAGCTTTATTTTTACGTTATAATTTGAACTTAATAGTTGATCGAACTAAATAATCTCAGTGACCTGTCTTCACTGGTGACAATGATCGGACGTAACTAAGTAATCAAATTAATTTCAAGGATTGGGGTTATCGAACTTGAAGATCGAATTGAGCAAACTCAATGATCAGGATGCATTATGTAGAGTGAGCTCTTAGAACACTTAGAGAACTCTTCAGAATCTAGCCTCTTAGAAAGCGTCCGTATGTTCGAATCTCGATTTTATGTTCTTCGAGAAACTAAAGCTTATCACTGATTGATTTTCTGTTCGCTGGTGAACAGGGAAAGAAAATTTCGTGATTGGTTGGTTCAAAATCGAACCCACTCCCTAGTGACCGATAGGAAAGAGAAGCTCGGTGGTACGCAGATAGGGAAGACGTTCCGAGTAGGTGATGTGCGAGGCGTGGATAAACTTACCGTAAATATTAGGTTGGCAACTAAATTCGCGATCTTCGCATTCCTTGCGGAGAAGTATTTTATTAAAATTCAAAAAATAAAATTTTTTAATACAAGTAAGCACCATTCGAATCGATAATGTTTTGCCATTTTTGTTGTATACTTTCCATTCTTTTGAGGTAGATCTCTGGTTACTTTGAAGCAAAACACTTAGAAAGGTGCGTTGCAACATCATCCAGTTTACAGAAGCGTTTTCCAATTAGCGAATGTTGTAGCAATCTGAACGAATGGTAATCGTTTGGAGCAACATCAGGACTATACGTTGGGTGAATTACGCGTTCCCAACCGAACTTTTCAATTTTTCCCAGTGTTCTGTGTGGAATGCATGGACGAGCGTTGTTCTGTTGCAAATAATCCATTTCCATATGAGCTGTACGAGCTGACGTAACGGATATTTTATAATTTTTCCTGAAAATCATGTGTCAATGAAGTGAAAAAAATGATGAATAAAGTTCCGTGTTTATGCTATAGTTTTTGTTGAATTTTAGTAGAATGTTCTTTCAGAAGGAATGTGGGGGTCATGAATTTAGTTGCCAACCTAATAGTTTGTAGGCTATAGCTGGGGTGCCCGAAGTCCGCTTGTACATAAATGAAGACTTACTTTATTGTCGGAAAGATTAAGACCAATGATTTCTGAGAAGTTGTTTCCACATTACAGGGCTTTAAAAATTAAGTATGAACGTCCATGTCGTCGAATAGGTTACTTTCTTACTATACCAAAAAGTACATTAGAAATTTCGAAGAATTCATGATTAAAAGGAGGGCTTTAGCCGTTCAAAGAAAACCAAAATAATGCGAGTGAAGTAATTCCATCGTAAGAACGGAACAAAGGGCGAGATAAACAACGTGGCGCGAAGGTGGGCAAGCTGGTATAAAGGAAGGCCAGTTAACTCGGTTGTTATCGAGGAAATGATAATATCAGGAGTTCGTTCACATGCTCGATACACTTTGAACACTCTCCAAACTGTATGAAATTCCAAGTGCCGCGATATATATCCGAAACTACGATTTACCGTGGATCTGGTGATTCCATCTAATCTAGATTCGCCGGGATTCACAATTATCGTAGTTATTCGTGCGCACGGTAAACTCGCATAAATTAAACTGGCTGGAGTCACTGAGAGCACTAGCGACTGACCATTTCGTTAAAGTCGCGATAATAAGGTCTCGTGTAACTAGCGAAAAAAATGCCAGATCGCGATACATACGTATATTCCATCTCCCGAATACGAACGCACATGCTCGTAAGTCTCGTGCGCGTCGAGGACGATCTTCTTTTTGACATTTTTAATTGAATCAGTGAGGTTCTATATAAACATTGCACACTTTTACGTTGGAGCTTTTATTTATCCAGTCATTTTTTACTCGTACAGGAATTCGACATTTCAATGAAAATTTTTTATTCATACATTGATTTGACTCTGTTTTCCCCTATTTTTGATATTTTACACTGAAGCTTTTATTCATTAAGTTATACTACGCCTATAGAAATGGACATTTCAACGAAAAATGTTAGTTTATACTCTAATTTAACTCTATTTTCCCTTATGTTCGATATTAAATAAATAAAATGTAAATATAATACAGAAAGGAAACCAGTTTGATCTAATTATCAATTATCGCAAATTATCTTGCAATGTGCACTAAATGATCGATGTGTGCTCGAAGGCTCATCGCCACTAAACATTAAATATATCATAAACTAATGGCCATATGTGGCTGAAATAGATATCATTGGCTTGAGAATTTCAAGCTCTATCATCGTGCTAAACCCCATTAAAAAGCATCACATCTGAGACCTTATCTCGTCAGTGCCGTGGAGCATTCGAACATTTATCGACAATTTAGTGTATGTGATGTAAGACGATAGTCTTGGGATAAGGACTATACCTTGTGTTACAATACTCATACTACATGCGATTTGGAGAAAATTGTACAAAAGCAAATAAAAAATATGGATTCATTTTTTCTCTTATTATGTTGTTTTTTCCAGAAAATCGAATTTCAGATTTTATGCGTACCTCTAATTGTAAACAGGACTCTTTATGGTATGATTCCATTACTATTAGCTCGTTCGAAAAGTTCATAGCGTTTTGAGCACAGTGTCTTCGTTACCTTTCTTCTGGAAATAAAAAAATCGTTTAATCTGGTGAACAGATCGTATTATCCAGTTATGAATTGAATGTTTTTGCAGTACAAGGTATTTGTCGTGTTTTTTGTTTTCTCTGAGATATACCAATTAAATGTATGAACAAGCAAGAAATCTGTTGTCATTAGAATTTATCAAAACTGTAAAAGGAAAGTGCAATACTTCGACTGGAAAATTAATTAGCAATTCACCAATTAATTAGGCTTTGCCCCTTGAGATGATTATTCCTTTAGAAATCTGTAGACTATTCCGTATGAAGGAAAACTTTCAAAACCAATATTCATCTGGAAGCAGATTGAAGAGATTTGTAGCTAGAATAATCGAAGTTGTAGATATAGGTATATGTATAGCTGGTACAGTAAAGTTAATTGAAAAATGGAAACAAATTGTACAAAAATTACTAAACAGGAATATGATATAAATTGTAGAGGGGATTTTTGAGGATCTGAATCTCTCTAAATATAGATTAAAACTCTGCCCCTAAAAACGCTACGAACTTTCCGAACAACTCAATAGTTGTTTAATGTTTATAAACGTCGACAGTGGTATGATATTACTTATCGTAGTAAATTCGTGTAAATTGTTAGTTAGGAAATAGTGCGACCGATGGAAGTAGATAACAGAAATTTTGTGTGTATTATAAGCAGAAGCAACAATGGACAAACATGGCCGGTTTTTGGTATTTGAGAGTGTGTGTCCGATTTTTCAAAGTGAATACTGTCAGAAAGGACGATCCACGAGAAGAAAACATACTATTGTCCATGATGAATTTTTCTTGCAAATAGAATTACCTCGTCACATCATCACATAAACAAATATATCATACATCAGCGGCAAGTTTCACTTACTAAATGTTGACAATAAAGGAACATTTCTATTAATGGTGCCGGTTTATTAATGCATGTACACATAGTAAGATCAAACCAAGAGAACAGCGAGACAAAAGCTACTGTAATAACCCTTAACTCCAAAACAAATCGAAAATATTCGTATGTTAATAATATTCCATATGATGTTTCGTTTTTGCACAAATTAAAATGAAAAATTCGTTTGGGCGTGTACTTTTTAGTATGACTGAATAATACGTTTAACGACTACTTGTTATTTCTACAATACGATGAATATAGACATTAGTACGTCATTATCTGTTTCTACTATCTATCTTTAATATCTATCTATCATTAACTGTCAGTTGGTATTAAACCGTAGTGATAAAATAATAATATCATACCATCGTCAATTTTTATTAACATGAACATAAGTTAAAAAATTATAAGTGGATTTGACTCAAGATTAACAGATTAATATTCAAACGTACAAGAACCAAGTGAATCTTCAAGTTCACTTTTCTTCAGAATGAAGTATCACATGAAAACATTGTATTCTACATTTCCGTTTCATTTTTGTATGTAGAATTTTTTATTACACGGTTTTTCCCACCGATGTTATGCATATTGTACCTGAATTATAGATCGCGGACACAATGAACACATTCATTAACACTATGACGGCCGATGACGCCACATGTAGCGTCATGTGAGTGCCAACTGTTAGTGGCCGATGACGCGACACTGGCGTCATGTGAATTTCATTTGGTACTTTTCGCATATTCAAAGTTATTAAATTTTTTCCACAAAACCATATTTTGTCAATGTTTGAGAAAAACAGCTAACCACTGGTGAAAGTTACTCCCGAAACTAACCCGATCGTTATAGTATTAACACTAATATATGTATATTATGATTAAGTTCTGTAAACACTAGTTTACAAAATCCAAAAAATTCTATGTGATTCCGACTCGACTATGAAATTCTTATGAAAGGTGGTCGCCTAAACTCAAAAATCGACATTAGACGTAATTCTATGGATACGTTTTTTAGATATCGTCCGATGAATATTTTGGTAATTTTTTAAAAAGACGACCCGACATTTTTTACCATATCTCGCGTTATGGTGGCCCGATTTGATCGCGATGACTCTTAAATTAAAGGCAATTAAATTACATACAATTCTTTTCGACATTGTTTTCCAATCGGACCAATAATTTCGGCGAAATCGAGCGAAACTTAAGAAAAATGTCATTTTTTGGGGCCGAAATTGAAATCGGAAGTTCACTACATCGCCTAGAAAACATATAAATTATTATGTGACGTCCAGATTCTAAGAAAACAAGCCCAACCTGAGCCAAATCCACGGATAAATAAGGATGTTATGGGCGATAGAGTGAGAGTGCTTAATACAAAAAATTTGTGTAACATGAAACCAATAAATATCAACCTCTAATGCGAATTGAAAATGAATTTACAATTTTCAAAGATATTTATTATTATTCCGATATCTCAAACTATAGATAATAAACGCTGCGCAGACTTATCTGTTACCAAAGAGAGGTTATAAACACATATTGATATATCGATATGAGAATTCAAAGTTACGCGGAGCTATATACGGTTGAGTTCATAATTATTTACGTTAGGAAAAACGATTGTAAAACTAATCCTTAATTCACGACTGTTTGTATTTCAGGTTTTCTACCAAAGAATCGGCGACACACGCTATTGTGGCAGTGCACAACACCGACATCAATGGTCAAACGGTAAAATGCAGCTGGGGCAAGGAGAGCGGAGACCCGAACAATGCTCAACAAACTGGACAGGTAAACGTTCGCTCCTTTATTGACCTCTCAGAGAAGGCGAATGCGATGAAATTTACGATAGAATCTTGAGATAAAATTCGACCCGACACTTGGAATAAAATTCAATGCATGCATCTGAATTATCTTCGTTTCAGTGCAGAAAAATGCAGAAACAATATTTATGGATAACTATGAAAAATGGAAATTGAAGCTTCTTAAAGTTATCAAAGTGTTATTAAATTATTCGTTTTTAAACAGAGCTCAAGAGAGAAAATAAAAGACCATACTTTAGTGCATAGTCAAATAACTTATACAATTTAACTTAATATCAAGAAACCAAAATTCCGGATGTACTTTGTCGTATAGTGCAGTTACTTTGCCTATGTTCTTTATGATTTCACACACCATGAAATACACGCAACAAATGCTGTTCCGTCGTAGACCCGAAACGACGGCTTTAGAATCTGACGTTACCGTTATTTTTTATTATTTTATTTCCTTCGTTCAAGCAATTTCAATTTCGTTGACACAAAGAGAATAATAGACAAAGGAAACGAACATTTGGTCTGCAGTCCGCCACATGCGCCGGTAACCTGGGACCCATCCGCGCCGGGCCTTACCGGGGCGCGCTGACTCGCAGACAATACAGTCATAAACAGTGATGCCAGAATCGTGCGTGGTACTGTTTACCCCCACCACTCTCCTACTCCGACGTACCATCGTCTCCCACTATGACGTCCCGGCTACCCCCACTTTACGTCCACCGTGCTGGCACAC
>NW_015374101.1:52092-92212 GCF_001272555.1 Dufourea novaeangliae | reverse complement strand
TAGAATCGTGGTACGGTTTACCCCCACTCTTTTCTAAATATAGCTCACCGTCTCTCGAACGGCCAGCGCACACGGACAGGGCTTGGATATGCTTGTGTGTGCCAGCACGGTGGACGTAAAGTGGGGGTAGCCGGGACGTCATAGTGGGAGACGATGGTACGTCGGAGTGGGAGAGTGGTGGGGGTAAACAGTACCACGATTCTGGCATCACGGTCATAAACCCTACCGTTGAGAGACTCGAAAATTCGTCGTGGTCAACTCGCACCGTGACCACGTGCGCGATATATTTCTGACGTCCGCTTCGCCCTGAAGGAGAGGTTTTCCACCTCCACGTCACTTGGAAAAACCGAGAAATTTGCCTTCCCCTTTAGGGCATAACCAATAAGGAAGCGAGTTTTGGTAACGTCTTCAGCGAATTTGGAGGAAGCGCGACGTCACTCGAACAGTCTTTCGCACACTCGTATCGGACAAGATTCGCACGGACTCAATTCATTCGTAAACATTCACTCGTACTCGAACAGTATTCGAAACCACGTACTCGTACACGGACATACACTCGCAATCGAACAGTCATTCGAAAACACGTACTCGTTTCGACAAGAGTCACACGGACTCAATTCACTCGAAAACGTTCATTCGACAACATTCACCTCACGATTCGTCAGCTCCAACGGTCGAGCAATTATATTAGTTTTTCTCACTTAGAGAATATTGAAACAGTTGCCTAATATTAATTTGGCGGGCAACAGTCGCAACTGTACGCGTACCACGAAGGTCGAGCCTGGAATTTACAACTTCAGGCGGATTCGAAAGAGAAACCACGCGGACGGACGCGACAAATGCAGAAAAAATTAATTTTTCATATGAGAATAAATTATTAAAACAAGCAATTCATTTTTTTTGTTTTTCATAAAAAGCTTCATCTTCCAGAAAATCGATTTAAAAAATTTCTTGTTCACACCTCTAATCGAGGATAATGTTTTTTATATTAATCATGCTTCTTATGGTAATCGTTAAAAATATTAACATCCATAAAATATTTTTGTTTTCTATTATCAATTAGAATTAAGTTATGGACGAAACCTGTTAATTTCAAATATTGAAATATATTACAAGTAGAAATAATCAGAAATGTACAGACATTCGACAAATTAGTGAACTTTCAAAATTTACTGCTCGAAAAGTACAATCAAAGAACCGTATTTCGCACTTTTAATCAATTCTTATTTAAGTAACCAGCTCTCTTTAATAATACTATATTGTCGTTCATGCTAAATAAAAGATTGCATCGTCGTATGTGAAATGAAAAAGACTTGTATTATAATTTACGCAGATCACCCTGCATATAATAGATGGACAAAATATACGTTGGCCTGATACGTTGTTCGGCAAATTCATGCTTGAACTATGTTTCAACTTTAGAGCACGTGCCAAAGATCCTAACAATTAGTACAAGTCCATTTGGAACTAGAACGGAGGTAGGCTTGAATTAGAAATTTAGATACTCCAGCAAACGCATTATCCTACAAGTTTGTTTGATCCTATCGACAGACGTTCCAGTTAAGATTAAATTTGGAAAATCGTAGAATTTAATAATTACAGGTATTATACTACCATATGATGAAATTTAATACTAACTTATAAACGATTGATTGTATAATGTTTGCGTAATATGTGGGTGCTATCCAGGAGCAACAAAAACAGTAATTATTTTAGATGCAAATAGTAGGACAAAAAGAAAGAACAAGGAGAAAGAAAATTATGCGAATGGCAAAATCAAGCAGTATTCTATTAGGATACTAATCGATAAAATCAAAGTTCAGCTTACTACAGCACAGCAAAGATGAAAAGTTCAGTAAACATTCTCTTACGTAAACATTAAAATCGTATTATTCAAGAAACAGCACAGATTAACAAACGTTACTTCACGTCGAGATGGGAAAGTTTCAGAATATTAATTCCAACATGGCTTCTTATCAAAGTGGAATATTAATTCTATTAGAAGACCACTATGTCTTGTTTACATATCGCTTTATTGCTGCAATAACGACATACATATGTAACGTGCAATGAACAAATATCAACCTCATAATTCAGAAATCACGATTTTAGAGAAACCGAGTTTCAATGTTTCGATCACTATATTGTTGTACGAACATCATATTATGTAGAGTGACTGTCCTGACGTGGTAGGTTTCGGAAGCTCATTTGCAGGATTCAACCGATAAAAAGTCCAGACAACAACCGTTTCTTCTACAGTAGACATTTGTTTCCCGCACTAGTCGGAGTTGTAGAGGGCCAAAATTCCAAGAACCGTGCAGGAATCGTTGACCAGTTACCCGAGCGCTTTCCCCATTACTCGGCCGTTCAGTCGTGCGACACAGATATACATATATAGGGTGGGCTGGATATGCGCACTTTACGCTTACATTAATTATCTCCGTTATTTTCAGAAATATCAGAAAAGTTTATTCACAGAAGTAGTTCAGTATGAAGAGGGCTATTACTTAGTAACAAGTTTTTCGTAGGTGGAGTATCTTCTAAATTTTCAAAGTTAATTATGTTATTTTTATTAATGATATTGAAATATTAGGGAACAAAATACTTTTATTACATAAATCGATACTTCCAAACATTCTGCGTAATAAAGTATTAAGGTATTATGTGAAAAAGGAAATAATTCGTAACATATTTTACATACAAAATTTGAAATATGTCACGAATTGTTATGCAACTCAAACTCAACCCACAAGAAAATTATTATTGCTATGTTATGGTCCCTCTAATAGCATTTAAGTACTGCACTTTCTGATCATTTGATGTGAAATAAAATTGCCACCAATATTCATACAGTTGTCCGCGAAATTATTGTTCAAATAAAACATTCAAATAGGTTGTTGAATTCGTCTTCAAATGCTTAATAAGACGACAGTAAATAAAATATGTAGTTCCATTGTAAAAAAGATACATTGGTATTAGAATCTATGTAAATAACAATAATAGAAAAAATTCAAATGTTCTGTTAAGTTTACTCCATAAAATCAAACAGTTTTCATATGAAACATTTTTTCGCATTTTCAATGGTTGGTTACAGAAATAATAGCGTGTATACAGTTAAACCGGACATTCTGTACATATTATTTTATCATTTTTTCAGTTTTTATGGTTCAACACCTTAAAAATATTCAATATTCTTATTCTTTACTCTAACTATGTTATACCTTACACTTGTTGCGTAATTTTTACAAGTTTAGCTGCTTACATAAGTATTTATATTCATTATGAATGAAGAATAATACGAAATGTAGTTGATTATAACTGAAAGTATCTAAAACCATTGTAACGTTTCATTAAAACAGTATTATATACACTGCACTTTCCGTGATGAGGTATGCGAGTTAAACGCGACACCATATTTGTTCCGGCCCTGGCCGTGTTGGGCGACAGAGTAGGGTACGCGCAGGTGTGTGAGAAATACGCGTGAGTGAGGGGCGTGGCTTGCGTGCAGATAACGGTAGCGCAGGAAACGAATGACTATTGTATAACTAATAACTCAAGAACTGCAAAGGGTTGCGTTATGTCATTGTTGCAGCAAATGAGCGATATCATTACTGGGAATAAATCACGAAATGATAAACCTGGCCAGGTATCAGGAAAATTAAATACAGTATGTCCTAAAATAGCTTCGGCTTCCGGAAACGAGGGGTGCCTGGGATGATTTGAAACAATTTTTTCCTTAGCAAAAATATTATCCAAGACTTTGTTAACGAGATGTTAACGAAAAACCTCGACCAGTCAGAGCGCGAGTCTGCCGATCAAGCTTCCACGGTAGCGTCTGACTACGCGTTGCGATAGCCAATGCTACCGCGGGAACTCGGCCGGCACAATCGCGCTCTGATTGGTCGGGGTGTTTCGTTAAAATCTCGTTAACAAAGCCTCGGATAATATTTTTGCTAAGACAAAAATTGTTTCAATTCATCTCAGGAACCCTGTATTTCCGGGAGTCGACGCTATTTTGGGACACCCTGTATAGTAACAGTACCTATTCGATTCCCAATTCCGGCCGGTTTGGTATGCGCTTTCATGGGCGACTGGCTCGTACGAGACGAGAGTGGGAAAGTAAAAAAACGGATGAAGTAAAAGAGGAGGACAGGGAATCAGGCAAGATTCCGGTCTATTCAGAAGCCTTGCTATAAAGTGTGTCTATCAGGTCTCTTAGCAATTAGCGCCGGTAGGACGAGTAAGTACGTCCGATCTGGGAATGGTAGTCGAAGTACGCCCTCTCTCCACCCTTACGTTCTCCTCGGTAGTACTTCTGTCCATCCATCCACTGTTACTCGGCCCGTGACATCGCTCTAATTGATCCCTATTCCCATAACGCGCTTCTCCCACGAGTACCGGAATATCGCATTACTACGTAGCTCATCATGGCGCAGCCTCGTATTCGACGTAGTTAGACTGCCTTCGTGTTCGATCCCCATCTTAACCTTGCTAAATCAGCTGGGAACCGTTACGGAGAACAATCAACGCCTTCAATTTTGGCTCGTTCGTTTGTACACTTTATATACGCTTCTTTCCATACAAAAATGCAGTCCTTTGAAAACATTGTTTGTTAAGCACCGTATGAATCAACATACACTACAGCACAAATTTTTGAGATTATATAGCGGACGTTATATATAAACTTGTAATTATTGTTGAAAGGTATCCACATGACGTTATTGTGACTGTTTTATATATATATACATATATTGTAATGAAACATAACGTAGGTACTCCGGAACACTTGCCGAGAGACCGAAATAATTCAGAGAACTATTAGCTTCGATAACTTCCTAACGAATAAGTTTAGGGTATAAGTATGTTAGTACTTTTATGTAGAGAACAAGAAACTGTATCGATTGGTGCAGTCAAAAATATAGATTTCCATTTAAAAAAAAAGTGCAGTTGAGTTTTTCTGATGCACCAATGCACAAAGGTGCATAAAAATAGTTGCATATTATGCACCATCTGATACCATTTAACGTTTACTTATAATATCTTCTTCTATTCCCAACCGTTTAGGAAGTACAGCCTGTTCCAGTTGCGTGGGACACCCTGTAGTGTATATGTATATTCCTTTCTTAATTAAAACATGGGAATGGTAAGATACGCAAAGCAAGACCACATTATTTTTTATTTCCTTCGGGAACCATGAGTATTATGAGTAACTGCCGATATTTATGCAAATATAGATCTTTATGGGTTAATTTACAGGAATTGGAGTTAAACAAAGATCTGTTTATTTTATTTAGTACTATTCTAACGAGTTTTAAAGAAAATAAAAACTTCCTTCAAATTTATCAAACTTTTACGTATAGTGAATTTTAGAGAATCATATGTGCTTTAAACGCATAAAATCCGCAGTCTAATTATGAATGACCAAATTTTCAAACGGTTTTTAGTCGAATAAATTATGAACAGAATAGGATAAATGTTTCCAATTGAGGAGATTGCAGCAAGAGGGGTGTAGCTCCATGTTTACCAACTGCAAGTAAATGAGAAGAAACTGTTTATAAAATTATTTCTTTGACTTAAAATTAAACAAAAACAATAATTGGAAAACGTATATTTTCACACAAAATAAACAGTTGTTATTGAATTGATAAGTTTTTGTTTCTATTTTTGGTGAATTTTTCAGATCTGGGGCTGCATCCCAACTTGCAAAAGAGTAATGGATGTAGGTACAAAATTTGCAATAAATCGCTCATTTGTTGTCGGATTTGCATCAAACATGCACCAAGCGATGTAGATTTTTTTTACGAATATGACGCGTCATAACTGAAAAGCTGTTAAAAATGGAGCTACACCCCTCTTGCTGCAGGATCCTCAATTGACACTTCTTAGATAGTAAACATTAAAAAATAAATATAAAACAAATGTTATTTAAACATTAAAGAATAAGAATAATAATAAAATGATCCGTCGTATAAAATATTTTATATTTTCAATGAGTCTCTAGAAGCTTCAGTTGCCTTCCTAAAAGAACAGATGTAAATGTGATCGAATGCATTTTGAGTGCTATAGCATTTTCCAAAGATATTTATTATACATGTATACTGTTTATTCAGGATCACTTCAGTTGACAAGAAACGCTCTAAATGGTTCAAAATGAACAACTACTGAAAGTTAGTGAAATAAGTAGTGGGAATATTGCGTAGTATATTAACCCTCCCGCATTATTCAATAAACTATTGCATTACTATACCCTGAATTAAATTGAGCCTGAATTAATATCAAAGTAAGGAAATATATTTGCCTATCACTAGATAGTAATATATACATATATGTATAAGCTGTTGGTGTCAAATTAATTTACATGTTTGTTATAAAAAATATAATTAAAAATCAAACATTGTGAAATTGACTCGAATAGTAGACCAGGATTAACCAGAAGTATCATTATCAGTGATGTCTGACACACTCATTACGAAAGAAAATCCCTCCAATTCCTACAACATGACATAAATGAATTTATAAATCACTTTCCAACCAGCAACATTTAATTCATCAATCAGTTTCTATTAATTTTAATACGTACATTTTCAAATTCGAACCACCAAACAGTAATATTATGTATAATATCCACATCCCAAACACATAAACGTCAAACTCTAATTACATTCAAAGTTCCACACTCAATTTTACTATTCGCATTGCGTCAACCGAAATGTGATTCAGTTCATATCTGAAATTGCTACACAAACGTGGAGATAAGGCTCGATTGGAAATTCTCTTAAAAAATGTCCCGCCAACCGAAATTCGAAAAATGTTGGGGAACCAACACGACGGCTGCGGTAGCGGCGGCGCATTGAAATGATCGCCAGATCCTTTCCCATTCCGACAATTCAACGGGATACGTAAACCATTACGGTTTTTAACCGCGCAACGGTATTACCATCCTTAACCCTATTGACATCGTTAAGCATAAAATCCAAGCAATGCCCTTTCTCTTTTCTATTTCATTGATCCCCGGTGTTCTTCCAGGCGTTATCGTCGGCGACGTACCCATACTACGCGGCGGCGGCAGCTGCCGCCGCGGCGGCGGCGGGTGTCGCGGGTGTCGGAGGCGTCGGTGGCGTCGGCGGTACTGGACAGCTTGGATACTGGTATCCGCCCCAATCCTACCCCACGACGGCGACGCAGATGCAGGCCGGTGGTTTCCTGCAAGGGATGCAGGGATATACTTACGGACAGTTCGCTGGGTATCAACAGGCGCAATACATGGGGTAAGCTCTTGAAGTTCCACATTTCAGCTGGAAACGCTTCTAACGAGAACGTTAACGATAAATATCGATACTATCGGGGAATGTTGTCAATAATTAGATAATATCGTTAAGGCATCGATAAATTGGATTACAATTTAAAGTTTTATTATAAAAGGAAAAACAAATGTTATATTATCATTATACAAATAGTTAATGTAAAAATACGAAACGCTTTCACCGAGGTGAAATCTACATATCAAAGAAGACAAACATTGTGTTCGATGTTTCGTTTCTAAGTTATTAATTGAGAATACGAACGAATTACGCGTGAAATACGTCTGACGCGACGGATTATTCCACTTGAGAGGTGTGTTCTTCGACTGTTTCACGAGTTGGTTTCATTCTTACATTCTTTTCGTTCATTAATTTCACTGGATCATCGATCGAGCCCGTGTATCAACTGGGAATCAGCTAGTTAAGAAGATAGCGCATCGCGCCAGATATATTTCACGCGTACTTTACCCGTATTTTCAACAATTAATATCTCGGGATCGAAGCTACGCACGCAATTTCATTATTGTTCATTTTCGTCATAGTTTGGCATGTAGAACCCTGTAAAAGTGTCCCACATTTTTATTAACACTCTGTATTATAAATTGCACAACATAATACGAATACAATAGATGCTATTTTTATGTTTTTAATCTTACAAATATTTAACACTTTACGGTCCTCATCTATGTCAAGTCGAAGCGCCATCTAATTCACAGAAATTGTGTCTGCAGTGAATGTTGATATTAAAGTTATAGGTCTCTGTTTCTTTTTAATCGTAAATTTTACACATTTCTCTTATTCACAGACACAATAGGTGAACTTTTACATTTGGTTTTACTTTCTGAAGCAGGTCACGCTAGCAGTTTTCGTCTAACCAAAAAAAGTCAAATGGTTCCCACAACAAATATCACTTTTTCAGATTTTTATACAGTAAAATAATGTATAATCTTCATTTTATTTATTTATTTATTACATTTTTATACGTACATTCATCAACGTACGAAAATTTATGAAACCAGACTTCTGCGCTTTTGTATAGCTCTCACACTCCCTCTTTATTCGTTACTTTTTCATTCACGACTATTATTTTGTATATTTACGCTTGTTTTACAATTACCAGGCTGGGATTATATAAAACACCTACATTCAATCATAAATACATGAGAATCTCAGTAGCATCTTGCTGACATTGTTAAGACATTCTGCCGTCGCGTCGATGGATTGCAACGTCAAAATTCACGCGACGGCGAAATGCCGTCGATGGATCGCAAAGTGTTAAACTCGAGTGTATGAATGGAAACTACAATCCAATGAAGTGATTGTAACTGTATTTGTTTGTTATACTTTTTCCACTTAACCGACTAGCCGTTGGGGTTGGTTACAAACCCCTGAATAGATACTATTTAATTATCTAGAATTGGTTCGTGCCTCCAGGCACTGGACAGCGGAGAGGTCTGATTGATATGTGAAGAAAGTTGGAAACGTTTTACGAGAATAACAAAATTTCATGTATATTCTGTTTGAAAATTGGTACACCCTAATTAACTCGGTGTCCGATATTCAGTCTTGTGTTACATAAGAAGACACTCTCGTGATCTCTTAACCCTTTCGGGAGTTGGAATGCATCCGACCAGATTACGTAATTGCCCACGGGGTGTTATGGCGTGGCCAGATTTTCTTGGAAAACAGTTTTCGTTGGAGAACAAGCGTGTCCTCCACTACTTTTAGACTCAATTTTCGGGATGTACAAAGGGACGCGTACAGCTCATCCACGGATCATAATCATACTAGAAGTCTAGCTAGTGAGATCGGGTATTAAAATCCCTTTCAATCATTTTCAAAAGTAAGCTAAAACTCTGTATGACAAAATCCCGCATTTCTACACGTTACAGTAACATTTGTAAAATCTTTACTTTATTGAATATACTTTTATACGTTTATATATTTATAATTCAGTGTTATTCATTTCAACTCTAGAATAACATCTAAATTCCCAGCTTGAAGCGAACCCATAAAGGCACACTTTTACCGCACGAAATGTACCGAATTCTTAAAAGTTACAAGGCCCATACTAACAATCCTAGTGGCTCCCTGAAATGAAATAGACTCGGTTTCGTTCACGAAAATCTTTCCTAGTGATTCCTTGTGATAAAATAGGTACAGGTTCGTCCACGACTACCAATCGCCTAGTGGCTCCCTGTGATGAAATAGGCTCGGGTTCGTCCACGACAACCTATCCCAGTGGCTCCCTGTGATGAAATAGGCACATGTTCGTCCACATAACAAACTATAAAAACCAAACTCGCCGTTTCCTCGGCCTTCGCAGCCGAGAATTATTAGCCCTGTCTCGTAACACTTGTGTTCAGTGTCCTCGGATTTAAGCAATAATTCCTTGGTACATCGACGGATTTTGACAATATCGACAATACGACGTGCTCCTCATTAATAACACGCCACAACTCATGTAACCATTCTTTCGGAGGCGCGTCCTTATCTACCGCTGCGCACGATCTTTGTGTTAGATCTACTCTACGCGTACGATTGAGGACCTGTCGCATCACTCACGCATATGGCCGAATTATCGGAGAAAATGCGTAAGTGGAGAGAAGCACGACGCCCCAGTCAAACTGAAACACCTAAGAGTTCACCCGTCGGCACTATGTGTGGATTTCGGATGTTCTCCGGTGTCGGAAGAGTGACTCCAACTGTGCAAAATCCGATCGTTTACCGCGAAACGCGTACGACGCGGAGACAGCCAAACTTCTTGAGCAACGCGGATATTTGAATTGTTACTGTTCGAGTATCTGAATGACAAGGACACACGAATCAACACCGTTTACACCGAACATACACCGTTTTACAGAGCCGTAAAACATTTACCATGGGAAATAATGCAAATAATACAATAATGTACAATTACCTTTCTGCGGTTTTACGGTTATGTATAACGTTACAGTGACTGCTGTGTGGTCCACGACTGATAACTTTAATTTACAAAGAACTTCCCGAAGTTGCAAAATTCCGTGTTTCTAACAATGCCAAGGCGCGGTTTGTGCACTTGACTCCTCGATTTGAGGCGCGCACGCACCGAGGGTGAGAAAGGCGGTTTGACCTCTCGATTACGCACCGGTTTTCGCCGAAGGACCCCCTAAGAGCGCGTATTATCTAGTTCGTTTCTCAACGCAGAGTTGCGCAGAGTGCTTGCTGATCGACGGGCTCGCATTGACTTCCTTCGATCGATGCGCAGTGAGGATCGATGTGCACGCATTCCTGTTAGATAGTGGGGCATTAGTTCCGTATTCCTACTTTCGTGGCGTGGATCACGAGCACCGCGGATATGCGCGGATCCTCGCGGTGGTGGGGATCGCCGCCGTTCGCTTGTCGCACGTACATTCATCTATAATTATAATTTATGCAATCGGAACGGTCACATGATGGACTACAGAAGATTCTACAACTTTTCGAAAGCTTGTGATTCTGTCTATCAAATACTTATCTATACCAGCAATTTCTGTTCAAAGTGAAAGATTAGTAGACTGCGGATTTTATGCATTTATAACCTATAGGGATCTGTGAACAACAATAAAAGACAAAACTTTGATTAGCTGCATTAAGTTGTCCAATTTTATTCCGAATCCGATAAAATAATTTAATGATGAAAGAAATTCCTACAATTTGCTCTTGTCTTTGTGAATTTCTTTACAAAATGTCATTTTGCATAAAAATCCGCACTCTAAAGATTACTTTCTAAAGCAGGACAGATTCTTTCTGCCAAAAGAACGTGGTTACTACGAAAATACATTGTTACGATTTTTGTAATAAGTTCGGATAAGAGTCAATAGATCTAAATGATAAATATACTACATGTTGCATTCTACTTTAATCACTCGTATTTCGCCTTATTGATATCTTGACAATATTATCGATATATCAATACGTTATCGATAAATTCTCGATAATTGTTAGCAGCACCTCTATTTTAGACAGTTCTATAATGTTGTTGTTATGACCGTTAATATCAGACGCTATTGAATCTGAGAACATTGCGAATTTTTATGTTTGTTACTAAATAGAAGTAAATACAGGGTGTCCCGCAGAGTGTAATACTATCGAACAAGGTGTGATTTTCCATAATAAAAATAAATTAATTAAAAACGAAAAACAACAGTTTTTCAAATCAGGCTACGTTTCCAAGAAAAACGACTTTGGAAATGTACTCTGTGTATTTACAAAATATATGATAATATATTTGTTGGCCACCGCAATCATCAGACTTGACAACTCTCGGCTTTTATTTATGGAGTCGAATCAAATCAATAGTCTATTCCGCAAACATAACGAGTACTAAATTCTTGAAGGACAGGATTGTGCCCTTGCATCTGAAATTGTAATGGACTCAAACACATTACATCGCGTGTGTTTTTAACTGTTTTACCTCTATTTTTTCAAAAAAATTCAATTGATCAATCTACATGCGTCTCATTGGTCCAAAGAATACAAATTCACCATAATATAAAGAAAATTCAACCGAGAAAACCACAAATATTCTTTTAAGTCCTAACTCCGCGCAACTTCAAAAGTTTCTTCTTAGTGATTGTATCTCCAAATACTAACAACGATTAAAAATTTATGTTGATAATAAGATAAAATTTTGTTAAATATTGTAATAAGTAGCCATTCAATACATGATATTATAGTGTATTTGATTATTTCACTACTTTCCTGATTCTATGTATAATATTAAACTTCGTAAACTTTAAACTCAGTTTTCCCAGTTTAGAAACTAGTGCAGATAGAACACTTTAGAAGTAGAACGCCGATTAGAAAGAGTCCGTAGTAGTGTAGTGGAGCCCAGATATGTAAGCAGCGATACGGATAACACTTCCAAAAATGTTTAGAACAATAAAATAAAACCGTTGGACAGTAAACATTTTGTTTTTATAGATATTTTTCTTATCTCGTAAATTCTACACCAAGATGGCAAGGGCAGATTGATGCATTTTCAACTTCGATTTCCTCGAAAACAAAGCCTTACTTAAACAAATGTTCTTCATTTTCGTATTCAACAAACAATTGTGTGATATAGTAAAGACTTCGAAAAGTATCCCCAAATATTTTCAGATTTTTCGGAAGCCTAGAAAACAGTAAAAAAATTAAGGTTAAACCGTTAACAACCCAGTTTGCTTATGGAGTACGAAAGAATATGTTTGCTTACGGAAGGTTAAATTGTATAATAATTACCAAGTTCAATAACGATCGAGATTGTGTATCAGCTTATTATTAATTACACTGTCTTGACCCAATATAAATTTCAAAGACTAAAATGGAAGTTATTTGTGACTAAAGCTAATGCGTACCTTTATTGCCTCGTCGCGCCGGTTTTAATCAATTCGGCAAGCCACTAAGTAATTAATATTAGTGAACGAAAACGGAATTCAGTAAGTCGAGTACTTTTTACCGCTCCCTAAGTTCAATAAATGACTGAACTTAATGTCAGTCGTTAATGTTCGTGACACAATACCTTGTAAATAACCGTTGGAAATGGCACATTACTATACATCCCCCAATTTTATTGAGGCATGCAATATTAAACTGAAATAAAATTTCTTACACCACAGAAAGAAAAATAATGTAGAATATATTCAGAAAACTGGAGATTATGTATACAAAACTTACGTCAATAATAAAATTATAAAGAATTCAAATAATGTGTTTTTGAACTCATTGATTTGATAATGAGACCAATAATACTTAAACAAGTTTAAGCTCGTACAATGAACTTAAACATTCATCGATTTAATTTCATATACACATTGTTTCCTAACATGAACCTTTGTGCAATTATAATTAAACGAGAAGTTATAGGTAGTGAATTTGTAACATAAACATTCATACCCTCAGTGCGCTTCTGTCAAGTTCATCCTATATCTAGACTATAGATTTTCTGCACTTGTGGAACACATAAGTGTACAAAATGGTATAAAAAAAAATTTGATCAATGTCATTCAAACTGTTAATTTTTTTTTAACATAACGTACATTCTAATCGTTTAATATTTAGAAAACTTTTCTTTGGCTGTAATTTGTTTGTGATAGTAATATATTACATTTTTCTATATAAAAAGTATTCCTTGGGTCATATTGTATTTGAAAATTCAAATTAGTATGTAAATTACTTGCAAATATGCATCTATAAACAGACTGAATAGGTACATCACTTACTGCAAATACAAGCATTTTCCAACTACGAATAGCTCTAATAAACCAGAGTTTTTAAGAAAGCAAGGAATAAACAAGCAAATAAACTTGATGGAAAATTTGACGGTGTTATAAACTAGTAAATACTGTGCATATTTAAGACGCGACTTGCAAATATATTCAGTTTACAAGAGAAAGTAACTTTAAAGAACACATAGTATAAAGTCCGATGTAATTTCTAGAATAGAATATTTTTCGACGCTTTTACGATCTATGAAATGGCGCCTTTAAAGAAGATATCTGAATGTTTCTCGACAATCTTGAGCATTGTAAAGTAGGAACAGTGTGAGCTCGAAATAAATTACAGCCATCACTGGGGTGCACATTGGAGTAAAGAATTCAAACACTCATTTTACAATCCGTTTGGAATTCGAATAATACAGAAACTACGAAAACATCATTGATATGTTTTTTTCTTACATTATTTAGAACAGTAATCATTAACGAATCCGGTAAAAAGATTTTTAATATAAGAAGAAATGAAAAAAGGCAATGAGAACATAGTCTTGCAAAAATGTAAGTCATTTGATCCGAAAGTTTCCAGATAAACATGATTGTCTAAATCATTAACGAATATTATTAAAGAACACATTGTATGAAGACGTATACTAGATGAGTAAACGAATCTGTACATAGCTTAGCGAGACTTTAGTAATATACTTGTTACGAATAATTCTGATTGCTAATGAATAATAACTAGATTGTGGATTTTATGCATTTATGAGGCATTCATCTGTGCAACGCTCAATCAAATAAAACAATCAACAAAAATATAATCATCCCATTTACTTCAACTCAATAAAATCTTTAAAAGTAGGAATAAGTTTTTATCTCACATTTACCTATTTGAATTACTTGAGAAAAATATGATTTTTCAAAATAAGATTCACAATCACATAACAGTAAATCTTTAGTGGCAGTATATTATTGACAGTAAAAACGACTATCATTAATTGTAAAAGTTTTCGTTATAACAATTAGCCAAGAAAATCTACTAATTGTGAAATATTTTATCTTCTTCTATATTTCACTAATAGTTTGTAGTGGTACAAGTAAAAAGTATTGTTACTCTTCAGAACACAACTGGCCATTTCGATTTAGCAATTCTGCACTAGCTTTATTAAATCTTGTGGTGCCAATAACAAGTTCAAAGAAATAAATTGTTCCGTCGTAGACCCGAAACGACGGCTTTAGAGTCGGACGATACCGTTATTTTTGATTATTTTATTTTCTTCGTTTAGGCAGTTTATACATTTTCGAAATGTATCGAATGCCCCTTGCAATTTCAATTTCGTTGACAAAAGGGAATAAGAGACAAAAAACTCGAACATTTGGTCTGCAGTCTGCCACATGCGCTCGGTAATCTGAGATCCATCCGCGCCGGGCCTTACCGGGACGCGCTGACTCGCCGACAATACAGCCATAAACCCTACCGTTGGGAGACTCGAAAATTCGTCGCGGTCAAGTCGCACCGTGAACACTGCGCGATATTTTTTTGGCGTCCGCTTCGTCCTGAAGGAGAGGTTTTCCACCTCTACGTCACTTGAAAAAACCCAGGAATTTGCCTTTTCCTTCAGGATATAACCAATAAGGAGGCGAATTTTGGTAACGACTTCAGCGAACTTGGAGGAAGCGCGACGTCACACGAAACTCGACAGGCATTCGAATACATACATTCGTACTCGAACATTCATTCGACAACATTCACCTCACGATTCGTGAGCTCCACCGGTCGAGCAATTATATTGGTTATTCTCACTTAAAGAATATTAAATCAGTTGCCTAATATTAATTTGGCGGGCAACAGTCGCAACTGTACGCGTACCACGACGGTCGAGCCTGGAATTTACAACTCATAGACTCATAGACATAGATATTTAAGAATAATGTATTAATTGCCTTGCATTGGATAATAATAAAAATGTACAAGCTATCATATAACTGGTGGTACAGCCGAGTAGGAGGTGATTCTACGTGAAAAAATAAGTCAAAAATATGCAATAGAATTTGTTGATTTGAGACTTCGTTTTCGAGAAAATCGAATTTGAAAATCTGCTGGATCGCGTGCAATTGAGTTGGATTGGGCTAGCGCGTCTGTCATTGCATTTCGTTTCTCCTTACTGCCGTAACGATCACAGCCAAGGTCTGTGAAGTTAACACCCCCAAATGCAAAACTTTATTAAAAACAAACAGTATTCGTTTGTCCATGATTTTTCCACATTTATCCAACTTCCACATTTATCCAAAACTTTCGATTGTCCACCCTTCAAAAAAATGTTATAAACAAATAAAGAAAGGACAATGGTAGAAATTGGCAAATTTTTGACCTGGCTAGCAACGAAAGTTTTTTACAGGCTATGTTTCTACAGGTCCTAAGGAATCCAAAATGTATAATTATTTACCCTGGAGACGATGGGAAAGTTATACAAAATAAGCGCAAAGTTCGGAATGTCGTCGTTAGTAAAACTCACCTGATTAGTCGTCGTTGTCTTCTTCGGATGATAATCCATTAGCAAAGTAATTATTTAAGAAGTCAGCTGGTAAATCCATTGTAGATTAGCGCTGGAGTATATCCAAAAAACCATAAAATTGTTGTTACATGGGAACAACAATCGACAGTCCGTTCACTATCTTCATATTCACAATAACAGACAATGTTTAAATGTATTGTAATATTTGCCAGAAAAATAATAACAATGTTAGAATACACCATTTGAGTTCTAGAATATTTAAAAATGTTTAATGTTTCATTGCCTAATGTCATAACGACCGAATATATCAGCATGTTAGTAGTGATGGGTAATCGAGCAGTTCGAGCTACTCGAAGGAGTTCGGGTGACAGGTTTATGATCTCAGCGGAGACCCGAGGCTCTAGCACGGGAAGGCAAAGGATGTTATCTATAAACCATGAATAACCCATGAAAAAAAATTTAAACTTTTACTGCTTTAAGTGTACTTTCTTAAAAATGTTATGAATAAATGTAGGAGATTCTCTTGACGAAAATAAGTCCAAACCCGACATAAATCGGACTATAATTAATAACATAGAATTCGTATAGCGACATAACGTATGAATAAAAAATGTTTTTCTTGCAATTTTTCAGAGTTTTTGATGTGGTGCGTCGTGCTTAGAACAATGAAGAACCGATTTGTTTGACATTTCTTCCGTAAAAATGTAACATATACGTTATTAAATGTGTTTTTTTACGAATGATTTTTTATATTTTTAAAACTAGTAGTGACATTTTTGTGAATCTCTCTATGAAGAATATCATATTCTTAATTTATTTATAACTTTTTTTCAAGGGTGGACAAACGAAAATTTTCGTTGGGTAAATGTAGACAAATCGTGGACAGACAAATACTTCAAAGCCTTTTTTGTCGAAAAGGAAGTCTTGAATGCAATAATTGTAGTTTATGTTTTCCACTTATTTTTGCACATAAAATCACACACCCTAACCGGCTGTACCACCAGCTACGATATATGACACTCTGTATATTTTCAGTAAGAATATTAGAATCATAGAAATCGCAAGACTGTAATGTTATAGATTAATTTAGATCATTAAATTCTCTTGCGAATCAACATAACTCCAGCATAGATCCTCTTTCAAGAAATCAGGTGACTGTGATTCTTCAAATAGAAATTTTTTCGTTAAAATCCATTTTACAATAACCTGCCGTTCGAACAAATAGTTTCGGGAAAATTTTTTTTTTTAATTTTTATGATAAATGCTTCAAATACACGAAGAAATAAAAATACAAAAGTAGACAATATTTCATCATCAGGTTCACGATTATTAGAAATACGAAATATAAATTCTTCACTTGTAAGACTAATAATCATGAACAGTTTAATTTGTTTTTTAAATCGCGTCTTCTTTGTAATCGCGATTACACCAGACATTTTTATTACCACAAAGTCATTTCCGTCGTGTATACCATGTTTATGTGCGCTCGTGTTATCGGAATATAAGCGTTGATGTAACATAACTCAAGTCCATAAGAGATCACGTATTATAACATACTAACGTAAATATAAAACGTTATAAAACTGTCAGTTCGACGGTAATCGTTATCTAGCAACAATTTTAAGTGTAGCATCGAACGTCACCTAATAGGAAATGTGTGTAATATTTTTTCTTATCATAGAAATCAAATGGCTCTATAAAGTTTATGTTGTAGGCTGATAAACGTATTACTGTTTGACGTATTTTCAGAGGTAATTGTACATTTCGATATATGTTTACTTTGTAGAATAAATCTAAAATAAATAACTGCAACCCGAAAGTCCAACAAGAGTTGTGTGATTGTGTCTCTACCAAACAAATCGAAAATAATGAATGAAATAATTGCTTCCGATGTTACTTCAAAAACTGACATGTTTCATTCAAATTCGGCAAATTGGATTTCATGTCAAATGTTCACTGTGCCTCATTCTAGTGTTCCGAAATAGAATTTTATAGTGAAATTACTGTTTCTGGATGAAACTAATGAAAGTACTTTGCAATTAACAAGACGAAGATATATATGTACGTTGTATTATGTACAATAGTAATACAGTAATATTAACCTATTTACTGTCGCAACATTAAACATCTTTAGAATGTAAAAGTACAATAAAACTCTTCATTGAAAACTCATATCCACACTACGAATGTTTAATGCAACATGTTAAGCGAAAAATATTATTAAAAGCCAGAATTCTATTTTAATATATTTTTGACAATTGTACAGTGCACATATAAATTCATGCAATCTGTCGCAGTCTGCACATCAGCCGTTTACAGGTCAAAATGTCCTAACCCCATTTTTTGAATTGGTGCTTAAGTTTTTATATGCAAAATAAATTTTAAATATATATTTTGTAAAGTTGGGAAATGAGAACTTTGTCACTTTGGGAAATGAGAACGACCCATAGCGTCCAGTGTGTCATTATTAAAGTCACGAAAGTATTAGTTACTATTAAAGCTGGAACAGCGTGCGAGCGTATAATTTACATCGGGACTAAATGAGTAAAAATTCTTTTTTTCTCGAACGCAATCATTTGTTTACGGGCAAAATTACATGTACAATCTGTAAATACAGAATGGGAATGGGTGTCCACGCTGCTGGCTCGGCGGCAGGTTGGGGCCAAGGATTACCTGGGGGACCACAGTTACCTCCACACCACGCCACGACGGTCACGGCACCCCCAGGGGTGCAAGCCGCGCCCCCACCACCACCACCGCCGGCACAAATGATGGCCTACCCGATGCAACAGTTCCAGGTAACCATTATTTTTCTGTGTCTGTCTGTTTTTTATATACGTGTGCATATATCGTTACACGTATCCTCTAATCGATGTAAGTGTACCCTCGCTTTACGTGTCTCTCTGCATTGTATTGTCTTTTTGATCCAATCATCAGATATATTCATTGAAGCTAAAAAAAAGATAATTGTTTCTTTTACGCAGAAACATATACGGAAAACGAATGCTTTTGCTCAAGGTAGTAGGAGATAGCAAATCTTTAACGCTCATCCGTCTCTCATTTTCCCAACTTAATTTGCCCCTCGGTGTTAAATTGACAGAATGGTAACAAAATGAATATGAGGAAATAAATCGTTAAGTTTGGAAATTCTTTAAAATAAAGAGCATCAGCTAAATTTTCCTACACATGACAAAATAATATCATTTTTTAGGAGAAAAATGTGTCAAAGTGACATAAGGGACGGATGAAGCTTAAGTATTGTATTTAGGAGAACAAACCTAAGTAATCCGACATAAGTATGAGATACTTTTTTTATAGAATTTAATGGTCATTTTTTTAATCGTTTGACGGCGTACATCGGTTTGTTGAACAGTGTCAAAATTGTGATAGAATAAAGTCAATGGTCTTTTCTTGAATATAAATTTCATTTTTATTTTATTTGACTGCAAATTTAAACTATATTCAGAATATGTTATTTTTATAAATAACATTAACTCTTAATTACAGACAACTCTGTATTGACGTGTCTGTATTTCTATTTCCCTATGACAACCTAATGGACAATTTTGGAAGTTGTAGCGTTTCAATACTTTTAATTGATATTAAATGGTACACTATTACCATAACGATAACGAAAGATAACCTTGAATAGGTTATTAAAAGTGCTGCGATGTAATCGTAGTCAAATTATTTATTTCCGTGACAAGTCGTCTGTAGTTAAGCGTTAGAATTAACTAATGAATGAGTAAATATATAAAACAGTTTTAAGAGAATCAAGATCGCACTCCTTCGCAGTCAAACGATTAAACAGTAAAACAGTAGGAATAAACCGTGATAATAAGTAAATGAAATGATTGGGTCAAATTGTTGTAATCGTCTCAAAATTCTAGTCTTGGCTTCTGTATAAAATATCAAAATTCGTTGAGGTGATTGAATTATGTTGATTGCAAGAATTTGTGTCATGAGTGGTCTTCTAAAACGAATGTTGTTTCTGTTATTTTGAGATATAGACAAAAAAACTCTGCACCGTTCTCCATTCCATTAAAATTTGCTACCTTAACCTGCATTACGTAATGACTGTCGCACCCTCCTACTATTAGACACGTAAATTTCTTTGACATCCACGCGATCAGCTACAATCGATGGGTACGCAACTTCATCGATTAACCGTAATTACATTTTTCTAAAGTCGAACAGTTTTTTTTATAACATTTAATCGTATGTTTCCTGTACTTGCTTGATTGTTCGTGAATGTTGCTGAAATTGTAAAACACATATCGCATAGGTTTAATGAGTTACTCTAAATTTTATAGAAATACGTAAGAGGAAAATAATAATTAAATTTTCAAAAGCAAGTTTATTATTTTTGAGCATTTGTGATTAAAGCACAAGTTCTTGGCAATATTATTTCTAAAAACTGTCAAATAATATGGTAACCATATGTATGCATATAGAAACAGAAGTTAATATCTTTTTATTTATTTTCGTTTCTGATATTATTTTAAAAAAACTATTTTATATAATATATTCGTGCATTTAATGCTACGTTAACTCTAACATTTAACAGATTTATTCGAGCTTTTATTTATCGAAGATTTTTAGTGTGAAACTAAAAATAATTGGTCAATAAAAGAACTGTGAATTCTAATGGGTACATTAACTTCAGCTGGTGAATTAAGCCAATAAACCAAACAGATTTGTGGGCGTTGCTTAAATAAAAGTGAACCACGTGAAATTTCCCCAGGCACAATACAAATTCTTTGAAAAATTTACGAGACTGATTGTTACTGTTTTATGTGCGTATATCGATTGCATCATCGCATGCCTTTTTAAACACAATTGCAACATTCGTCATAACTGCAGTCGTCATTTGTAAATTGTATAATGTTGATAGAGGGATTCACCTCAATGTGATATAGAATTAAAAATCGTATTTGTTAATGTTTTCCGAAATTAGAGTTAAATCATATAAATTTTTCTTTTCCTTATATTTTGATTACCTATAAATTCATAGCGTCGTAGTATACAATGTCTCTAGTTAGCACTGTAATTAAATAGTTACTACATTCAAATCATTCTACAAATTAATCTGAATTTCAGAAGATATTGAACAAAAACATAATTGCACAGATAAAAGTATCGCTTTACTTAACAGGATCATTTTACTTTATTTATTAAACTTTAGTGGAAACTTTCATTTAGACAAATTTTACACTCTCCGCAATGATGATGAAAGATGAAATGGCGTTAACTGTACAGAAAATTGCACCCTGACATTTCGTTTCAGAATATAAACTAGATAAAATAATACCTTAATAACAAAAAATTTATAAGGCATAATGGAGACAAAAGATAACAAGATGTAATACTAACACGTTCGTTATCATATGTCACCTCATCTTGATTTTCATGCCAGAACGGTATCACACATTGAAAATATGGCTATAATGATAATATAAACAGTTATAAGTGATTCTATGTGCAAAATTGGATTAAATAAATAGAATGAAATCCCTTTATACGAAATTTTAGGTTTTACTAACAATAAATTCTATGTAAATATTTGTTCCAAGATCTAGCATTCTAATTCAAAAACCTTAATAAGTTTGAGTACCTCTTTACTAGAAAACAATATTTAACAGAAGTTCTAAAACTTTCATTTAACTTCATTCTTTCGTTTATTGATACATAATTAAGAAAATACAGCGCGGGCTGCTTAAAATTAAGAACAATATCTGATATGACTGTAAATTCTGTTACTTAATTTGTTTTGACATTAATACTTTAAGTTAAGACTTTACATTGATACATCTTAGTCGTTCACATACCCATTGGGGTTAAAATGAATAAATAATAATGTCTAATTGCAGCGTATACGTGAATTTAATCCTTGTAAATGCAATTGTTACATCGTTTAAACAATCCAAGGTATATTCAGAATTTGGTTACTATTATTGAATTCACAGACGTACTCTAAGTTTTTGTATTTCATGATTTATGCTTATGTAAAACGTATTCATCTTTACAGTTTAGTTGCAACATTGTCATCCTTCGGTTTTACTGAAGCTGAATGCAAAATCTAGTGTCAGGTCTTTCAAATAACATGCATGCGAATGTCACAACCATCGTTGCATCGTACTGTCTGTTCTTTAATATGCACGACACTGCACGGATATTCGGTGGCGGTATGAACTTGGCTGAAGTACACGCTTATTCAACTTCATTTGTCTCAAGTCGAGTATCTCACTGGATTCTCGTCGATTCATTATAATGTGACAGAATAAGGAAATAAATAGCCAACATTGTACAAGTTTCAAATAAAATAAACTGTAATTATTTGAAGTATTAGTATAGAGTAACAAGTTAACCTTTTCGTTCAAAAATTTTTGTGTATATTACATGACAAATATACGTTTCATAAACATATTTGGGAAAGGTCTAAACGAATTTTTCATTCAGTTCAATTGGCAACGAATCATAACGGAGTCTTCATATAGACACGTGAAATTTTTTATTTAGGTAACTTTTGAATACAAACTGTAACTCTTTGTTACAAATAAACCCAAGTACATGCATATGTGTTCAGCATAAACTATCGACATGGCATATTCGATGAAAGCGTGTATGCATTTGGTGAAATGTATTGCCGTAGTAGCTGAATTTACATACAGTGTGTTCGGCAAAAACAACTAACGTTGCTTATACGATCATATACATATACATTTGACAAAAGCAAAAATCGTAAATTCATATCGTACAACGGATTTCATGTGTTCTTTTTTATTTGTGGATTTCAAAGTATTTACAATACACGTAACTACAACAAATAAAATACGACAAAACCTTATGTGACTGTGAGTTCTTAACCCTTTGCTGCGGCAGATTCGAGCCCTGACGCGTTGGATTGATGTTTCTTTAGAGAGAAGGAAATTTAACACTGGTAGAAAAAATTAGAAATAATTAGACGTAACTTTGCTTTTACACTTTTACGGAGCTAAATGGAAACTGACTCAGAATATAACGATTATTGTGAGGTTGTCTCATGAGAATAAAATTAAAAAAAAACAAATTATATGCTGTCAAGGAAAGATGTTCATGTGCCTGAAATGATTGATACATTTTCAAATGAATAGATTCAATCTCCACATGTGAGGACTATACTGTATCAAACGTGTATATACCTCTGTAGTAGCAAAAGGGTTAATACGTATGAAGATTCACTACATTGAAAAATATGAAGGCCCAAATATCAGTAATATATTATCTCCTAAAAATGGTTTGCCATATGAATGTGGCGGAAACAACAAAGTTATCAAATTTCATCTAACATTACAAAGCAATTTACTTCAAATTCCTAGAATTTAATTTCAGAAGGTTGCAACTTTATTTTATTGATTTTCTAGGTTTTATTTGTTTTACAGTATTGCGCTTAATTACCAAAATTTAATTTCAAAGGATTCCATTTCATAAATGAAAATATGGAAACATCTACTGATAATTGAAATTGTCTCAGTGTTTGTTGGAATTTCGGAAATGTGATCAACACGAGTTACAAAACTGTTGTCCAAAATTGATAATTATCGGCCAGAAGAGATACTCGAAATCATTTAAAGAACTATCTTTATTTACATATTTCGGTTCGCAGGCACAGTGATCGCTACATCTATCATCGCACGGCCTGGCTTATCCTTACTTTCAAATATCTCTTTACATCAAGGAAACTGCATCTACGACCTGGCTCAACCTCGAATTGAAGCAGAAAAATGTCGCTGAAGAACGTGTTTCTAAAACGGGTACCACCGTTTCGTATGAAACGCAGCTCAATGGAAGAAACACAGGAAACAAATGGAGAAAGAACGAACGAGAGTTTCGCTCTGTCGATTGTCTTGTCGCTGACATTTCTATATCGATTACCCTGAAACAGCAACCGTAAACAGTTACCTCACGAAAACCAATTTAACTGATCTAACCACCCACAATCACATGATTCGAGAAAAAACGTTTACGTAACACCAATATTTTACGTTCGTGCGTTCTCATTAAACGAGGCCGAACAACACAGCTCGTAAGATAGTATCGCTTTAATTGTTCACACTTTTACAACTTTTCAAAGCAATTGAGGTTGAGTCACGGTAAAGGTAGATTCAGATCGATTAGTCTTCGTGTACAGAGTGTGAAGAAATGGAGCAAGGAAAGAAAGAGCCAGTATGAGAGAAAGAAATAGGAAGAAAGGGAAAAAGAAAGAGAGATGCGAGAATGAAATAGTTTTAAAATTAAAGGAGCGCAAGAAAAGTGTATGGATGAGAGATGGGAATAGAACAGTGAGAGAGAGAGGGGGGGGGGAGAGAGAGGGTGAGAATGGAGGTGAGAAAGATGTTGAGAATATTTCTATTAATTTCTTGAAATTCGGACCAAGACTTAACTAGCGTTTGTGTGTTCAAATGGTAAAGTGTGTTCTTGGTTGCGGTCCAGCTAGCGGATGAGGACTGGCTGACGCCTAGCCTTCTAGTGTGATGGTAAACAAGTACACCCCACCAACAGGAACAACTTCAACAACAACAACAACAACAACAACAACAACAACAACAACAACAACAACAACAACAGCTACCATCACCACCACCATTATCACCACCACCACCACCACAACTACGAACAACAACAACAACTACAAAATTTCCGTCACCGTAGACGCCACCGCGAGTGCACAGGCGACAAAAATCATGCCGTTCCCGGCCTGATGAAACAATAAGACAGAAGGCAGTAAATCCGCAGAAATAATTAACGACCACTTAGTTAAACGGAACAAGGGAGGAAAGAGAAGGAGAAACAAAATAGGTGTCAAGGTCCTTTATCTATAAACGTTTCGTAAAGCGACTAAAAAGATAAGTAAATGAATAAAGCGAGAAAAAGAGAATGTTACCCATGTTCCCCCACACGTAAATTTTCACGTCCATTATAACCGGCAATCTTAAACGAGAAATGAAAAAAAAAAATAACTGGTACCGTTAAACAAAATCGGAGGTATCCTCTCGTCCAGTCTATAGGATAACGTAGTGTCTCTCTCGGCTTGAATTAATAGATAGCGTTGCCGTCACGGTAGTGTCAAAAGCTTCACTAATGAAACACGAATTCCGGGGTACGCGGACCATCGATGTAATAATCAAAGATACCGTTTGTAACGCAACCAGCTGATATTTTGCGCGCTGTTAGGCGTGTGTGTCCGCGAGAGGTCTAATTTACAAGCAAGAGACCCGAACGAATTGACGCTGCGTCGGGCCCAAGCTCGTAATTTACACTTTCCGTCGTTTAATCGACGTTGAACTTCCACGTCCCGAGAGGAACGGACGACGGAACGCCGCTAGATTAATCCAACCCGTAACCCGGATTCATTATTTTTGTAGTTTGGGCTTTAAACAGCGAAAAATTAAATGAAAATCGAACCGACGACGTGAAGTGGCATGTGAAACGCGTTTACACAAAGCTCGATTTACAGCGCGTCTCGTGAAATGATCGCGGTGTATAAATGATAAAAAAGTAAAGAGAAAAACACAAAAGCGTTATTAACAAACAAAAAAACGAAATTCAACAACTAGCTAGTTAGGTAGGTATGTTAATAATAAAACAAAAAAAATTAAGTTGTACAAGGGCGATTCGAAATTCGGCGGCAGGGCGGAAACAGACCCCCTTCCTCCACGCAATGTTGAAAATTTCCGCGTTCCTAAGGAGACCGTTGAGATGCACTTTCGTACAACCCACTCGACTATCGTGAACCACGGAACTGATACTAGATCCACGTGTGTCTTAAATCCATTTATCCGCCACTGCGAGGACTTCCTCCCTTCGGTTGTTATATTTATTATCGAACTCGAGGCCAAAAGACAAATCATGCGCGAAGTCTTCGCAGAGAGATGAGGAGTCGTTTTTATTGTTCGACTATGATCCTTCTGACGCGGCGCTTAGACAGTTGGATATTTTTATAAAAGATCAGCCGCATGCGCCGAGGGATGTCGACCGGTGCTTGGCACATTTGATCACGCGATTAAGAGAAATTAAAAAAAGAAGAGATAAAGAAACGAGCACGAGATCCGATCAGATAAAGCGCCCAGTTAATCCGGTCGACTCCAATCAATCGTGTCGGGTCTACCGTGGTTTTTAACCTATACTCTAGATTTTTATATAACATGCATACCATAGAACCAAAGAGAAAATCTCGACTTTAAGACGCTTAAGCAATAAATCGTTAAGCTTAGGAAGAAAGGAACAGAAGCCGTTTACCAATCCCCCCACCCGTGTCTCTCTGCTGTAACTCGCTCTCAGCTGATCAGCCTGTGAGCTACGAATTCGCGACAACGAACGGTGTATAGATTCGATGATGAAGGGACATGGCGACGGTTGAACGAACGATTCCATAAGAATATAGGTGGAGAATCCGTTACGGTCTGTCCGATGTCCCGAATTTCGACTTGGCCGATCTATTGAAGAAACAAAAAAAACGCAAGCAAACTAAGTCGAAACGAATGCAAGTGACGAACATATAATGCGTGTGTGGCGACCCTCGCGAGGACGATGTCAAAGACACGAGAAATAGGGAGTGGTGGGCTAAGGGGCAGGGGGGAGAGAGAGACAGTGTTGGGGGGAGGGGTGATTGGTGGAGGGGCGAGGGGGAGAGAGGGTGGGTAAAGGGGGTGGGGGACGTAGAGGGGCGAGGGATGAGCGAGAGAGAGAGAGAGAGAGAGAGAGAGAGAGAGACATGAGAATTATAACACAAGCAAGAGACGAGAAAGAAATTATACAATTCATAGATAGACACATTGCACAAAACAGCACGAAAGTTAGATTAGATGCATCGAGTTCCTTCCTCGCGAATATGTATCTTGTCCTCCGATTAAATCATTGAATTGTTGCCGCCATGTAATTAACGTCGCGTTGAAAAGCAGATCCTTTGGTAATTGAACCATTTACAAATAGCAGAAAAGGAAAACGAAGTGGTGAAAAGATTGCTAGATAATACGCGAGACTGGGATTCCGGAAGAAATGGAATAGAGGAAATTGGTAACAGTTTAATGTGCACACTGACGTGCAAGCTCGGCTTCCGTTGGGGACAAATGCAATGTAAGGGAAAGACCTCCTACCACTTGGTAAATGTATTTCAAGTACTGAAACAAATGTTAAACTGAATGTTAATTTGTCATACATTTCAGTCAACTCCCGAGACCAAGTAAAAGAAAACCCTTCCACTACGCTGCTTTTTTCCATAGCAAAAGCCAAGTTTGCTCGTGAAGATGCAACAGAAACCAATGGTGAACAAATCCGAACTGGTTTGCCTGTTTTATGTTATCGCGCCTGGACGGTGGTGATCCACCTATTCTTATTTCGTGTTTAGTATCCTTCAGTTTCAAGCAATATCCCAGAAAACCACGCGAATACCGTTCCTGCTACGTATCTCCGTTTGACCTTTCAAAAAATCATACTTTGCCATAGTCACACCGTGTGTTGGTATTTGCACAGTATCTATTTCCAATACTGAAACTCGTACGAGTGGAAATCGACGGGGTGCAAAATCCACGAGTCTCCTGCCGCAGTACAATGAAACCCGTAGAATTTAGATGAGCGGATCGGAAAAAGGTGGAAATATAGGAAGAAAACGAGGGGATGGTAAATGAACGGTTAGCGTATAGGAAAGGATAAAACAGAAAGGAGGGGGGATGAGACCAGGAGAGGAGAAAAGCGATAGACCACTTTGTTATTAATCAAAAGATAGACGGATCGTGTTTTAAACGAATCAAAAGCGCTCGGGGGTTTCAAATCAAAAGCGTAATGATCAAAAATCGATACAGCGCACGGGTTTATCGTAGCTTGAATAGAACGAAAACGGCATCGAATAAAACGAAGGCGTAAACGAAATCAAACGATCGCGAGACAAGTGTAGCGTTTAGAATGTTATCAGTAAATTTAACTAATTTCCAAACGACGCGATGTGTAACACGTTGATATGGATACAAAAGGTGTGCCTTCAGTCCATCTTGCGGACCACAAACGTTTCGTGCCATTAATTCTTCGTAAAACTATGTAATGTTGTCCCGTTCGAAGGGAGCAAGACCAGCACAACGTTTCGGTGTCTGAAACATAAAGCTTAAGTATACAAATTTCGAGATTACGCGTAATTCGATAAAATTAGTGTCTGACACTAGTCCCTTAGTGTCTTCCATGTAATGTGTCCCGATGAAATTCGTGTTGAACGTAGATTCTTCGATTGATTATAAGTGTCCTAGCTTTTTCACTGGTTTGTATTAGTTTGTCGAAGACTGGAGCATAGAACTTTATACTGATTGCTCGTTTAATATTTGGAAAGTTTCTCGCGAATAGCTGTTTATACGATTACGGATACAGACGGAGTTTTAAGTAGGTGTTTTCGTTTTAATTTCTTTTCTATGCTCACTTCTGACGATATATCAGCGAGAAAAAAAACAACACAAACGAATCAAAAATTGTACAAGAATTAAGAAATTTTCCAACCATGTACCTAAAAACATAAGAATTGTGGCCCAAGATCAACACCAAACATATTTCACCGTATTCTCGTCAATTGTTTTTATAATTGATAAAACACGCGAGGCGTAAGAGTCGTTTGTCAAAAATAGCGTAAGAATACAACGAAATAACAGAAAATTCAATTAATCGATAAAAAAAAGCAAACACTGAACATGACGAAACCATTTCATTGCCAAGATAACTGGCTACTTGGATTGCGAAATCGATTTCAGTTTTTCGATACAAACATAAAAATTGTACAGCCTAAAAGGACACGCTACAACTCGCGAGGAAGTGACGAAGGAATTATAAATAAATATATACAGACATATAAATACAAAATATATACCGACGTGTAGCGACGACGAGAGCTGTTATTTTGAATCGTCGTGACGCGAAGAAATGAAAAAGAATGAAATCGCTGTACGCGGGATTAATAGCTCTTAAGGAACAATATGAAGAAAAAAAACATAAGTGAAAACAAAATATCGTGTACATTATTAGTTAGGCGAACAAAAAGGAATAAAAATATAGGTTATTTTTCTGAAAGGTAGAACGAGTGAGAGGAACGGAGAAAGGGCAATTCACAAACGAGAGGCGAAGGGTCGGAATATATAAGACGTTAACCCCCGTAGCGTGAATTTAATGGCCAGTGCCGAGTCGTCGAATCTGCAGCAATCGATTAAAGGAGAGGAATGAGAAAATCAAATTTATACGTCTCATATATTCACCCTTGTTTCTTTTTGCTCGTATTAATCAGTGCCCGTTCCCCGAGAAATCTAACCTCTCGACTCGGCTCCACTTTCAACGGCGAGAAACAGAGCGGTCTCCCGCAGTCTTTTAAAGGTACGGCGGGGATCCTCGTCCTTGTAAAAAGTATTTAAAATGAAAAAAAGCAAACGTCTGAAACATTAAGGCGTGTATAGGACTTACCATAGCCTCAAGTATGTTGTCTAAGTAATAAAGCGAATGGAGCTAGCCAAATAAAGCGGCGCTGCATTAAAGGGCAAACCAAAATGTAGTGTAAAGTGATAAATAGGTAATTAATGTAACCTAAACGAGTAGGAGATAATACGGGGTTTTGGAAAGTAACGATGACGAAGCGAAGAAGTGAAGTCACGAGGAAAACCGTGTATAAAGCTTAGTTAAAATGTGAAAGAATGCTGCTGAGCAAATGAGAGCGAGAGAAAGAAGAGAGAAAGAGAGAGAGAGAGAGACCGAGCGAGCGACAGCGAGTGATACACCTAAATACAAAAATGGTAAAATCCATTTATTGGTACCTAAAGTCGTGTGCGTAATCACGCCCAAAAGGAACATAAAGAACAATGTACACTTAACATTTACACAAAATTTACGCGCGCGCATGCACAAACACACACATACACGTTATGTGAACACACTGTTACTGAGCAGAACACATACATACCTCTACGCGTAAAAATGTAGCGACGAGAAACTTAAACAAAACAGTCTAGACGTAGTTCAATCTAGGCTAGCTTGACGATCACTAGGTTAGCAAATACGATGAGAAAAACGTTCATGAAAAAAAATAGTGCAATAACTATATCCGCAGGTTACATTCAGCACTCCGTGACACGGCCACACGAGAGCCATAACACGTATACTCTCCCCGCGAGTGCGCGCGCTCGCGCGCGCGCGTGCGATACACACATACACGTACACACAAGAAACAAAAATATATAAGAAACGAGTTCTGGCTGCTGCCTCGAACCTTCGTACGTGGCCCTCAAATTCGCGATTCTGAAATTCTACAACCCCTATAATGTGTAAGATAGCCCGATTCTCGTCGTTCCGAGGATTTTTACCGTCGCGTCGTTTAAGCTTCAACAAGCTGGCACACCGACCGCCTTTTGCTGTTATCGAATCACAACATTTCCGTATTACGACGACCCAATTTTCTCCCCACCCCCTTTTTTTCGTTCCCTTTTGCTATTCTTCTCACCGACATCGTTGGCTGTTTTTCTTCCATTACCGCGTATCACGACTTTGTTACACGTTTGCCCGGTATCCATCTTGTTTTGCGTCACATTCCTATCGCATTCGCGTCCTCTCACGTCGAACCACCGAATCACTCTATAGATGATGATTTTCTGCACAAGGAGGATTCCCCTCGCGAAGATTTACTAAATACGATAACCGACAATCATTGAAGAAACATACATTTAGAAACGTATACGTGCTTCTTTCACCGAGGACTGACTAAAATAATTAAGTTCCGATAATGCTTTCGCGCGATATCGAGCGATTGATGGGCTAGAGGGATTTCGGTGGCATCGATGACGAGGGAATCGAAAAATTGTTTTTCTCTCGATTACGTTATTTTTTCTGGTTGCAGGTATACAACATGCCATAAACATATCATTGTGCCGTTTAGCTGAATAACTTCCCATTAGATATTGTTAGACGAGATAACGTACAGTAGGTTTTATTACGAGCCACTATATTATAAGCCACTTTTATTATAAGCCACCTGAAATACCTTACTTATTTATTATAGCGTGAAAAAATGTAAAAAATAAAGTTGCTTTAATCATGAGAAACACTTATAATAATGAAAACGGCTTTTTCTGAATAGATGAATGAAGTTTGAAGAAGACAGATAAGTATATAGTTTTTATTTGAACGTAAAATTTATTGTAACATTGATTAGCAATTGAATTTCTTTTTACATATATTTTCGAACAGTGAAAATAAATGATCTTGCTTATATTATCGATTACTTTGTAAGCATTTTCGAGTTACGATACATTATTGAAAACTTCATTTTTCACGAATTTCCGTCAAAGATATCGTGGAGATTTAAGTCTGACAATATAAATTTTTTACAAAATGTGCATTTCAAATAATTGAAATTTTATTCTTTACTCTATCTGAAAAAAGTGTCAATGCTTTGGAAATATTATAAAACGATTAAACTTCTTCACTCCAAATTCCATTGAAGTCTTCTTCATACATTTTTTCGTATTACAAAAATAACAAATATAAAGTAAAATGAAAAAGGTTTATTTAACTTAAAAAACAAAAATTAACAAAATGATTTCTTTTTCGTATACCTATCTTACCTTCCTATGAAATAGTATTATTTACATTTATGTGTGAACATAATTATACATACATTATGTGCGATGAAATAACATCGCATTATTCACAAAAAAGTTAGCAGAAACATAAGCATATGTATAGCAACAGTTGCCGAAAGTATCATATAGAAAGTTCTATCAAAATTATGCGAAACGTAATTAACATTACAACACTCGTTCATCATTATTTTCTCTTACACGAATCCAACCTATTAATTTTCACTGCTATCACTTAAAATTTTATTGGTTATAAATTCGAATATTCAATTACATTATTTCAATTTTATTTTAATAATGCAAAGGAAACTATGTCAAGTTACAACATAACAAACTTATAAAATCACTTTTGAATAAAGAGGGTTTGATATTCTGCATAGTTTACCGAAAGTTACAATGGACCGTGTTAATAATCCTATTTAATAATTAAAATACTTTAATGAGGCCACAGAACCGCAACGGATTATGCTGCGTTCAATCTGCAAATTATAATAATGTAATCCCAAAAGTGGACAGGTGTGACGAAAATTTTTTGAGTAGGCAGAATATTCTTATACGCCACCTAATACAAGACTGTTCGTATAGCTCTCGTTACTTATAACGAACACAAAACACTAACAGATTTGATTAAGTTCAGTCACACTTTAATACGTTTCATCAACAAGAAATTAAAATAAGGCTAGAAAGGCAGCAGCCAGGCTACTTCGAATACCGATACAGAGCACCGTGAAAACAGTATAGCATTAGTAAGCAAAGATGTTTAAGATGTTGCACACCGTGAAAGGAAGTAAAAGTAGGAGCCGTAAGCGAGCATACCTTAATGCAGCCGTGGGCAAAGTTGGCTCCCAGGAGCTAAAACCTGTCCCCACCACCGTCCGCCGTTACCACGGAGTAATGGAGACAAGTGTCTGAGCCTCTTTGTCTTTACGAAGGCACACGACGCGAAAGAACGGTTGGAAAGGGAAGTAAGCACGTGAGGAGCCCCTACATTGCCCAGCGCTGCCTTAAAGTAACATATGTATATGATCATATATATTACAAGAAAAGACTACAAAATGGAAACCAACACGTGCATCTGTATGTGTATACATACATTACATCTATACGTATATGTATATATACACACGCGTATAATACAACAACAAAAAATATGTATATTATATATACATACCAGGCATAAATGTGTAAGAGGATAACGTTAGTCGAAAAAAAACTTAGAAAATATATCGAGTATAAGAACGTAGAAACGAAAATGAAAACGAATACGGAGAGCGTGGGCGAACGGCGAAGACGCGTGTAACCTGTTTAACGGGTGCTCCGCAAATGTACTGTGTTAAATACCCTTTAGCTATTAAGAGATTTCAAAACCATTGAACCGTAACACATAACAGAAAGAAAAAAAAATGATATGTTGTGGCTAGCCTGCCGGACCCCCTGAGCCCCTCAGAAATACGAATAAACACGTCTGTTCCATAGAATGAGAGAAAGGGGGAGAGAGAGAGAGAGAGACAGAGAGAAAATAGTAACGAACGGAAGATGATTTAGGTACATGAGAATGAAAATTGTATGCTTGCTTTGCGAAAGTGTGAATGAGAGCGCGAGAAGAAAACAATTGCAAGGAAGCGAGATAAACGATTTTAGAAAAAAAGAAAAAGTGTATCGACAGAAACGGGGAAACTGTGAAAAAGGCGAGAAAAAGATTAATAATTAACGGTAAATTACGATCACGTCCGATTCATACAGAGATTACGACGTTCCTTCATTGTTTCGTAGTTTTTCGTACGATCCGACGTGCGCGTTACGGGTCCCCTCACCCCAACCCCCCGGCGCGGTATACGGCATATCACTCACGACCGTACGCTAAGGAGTAAGGTGCCTTTTTTCACTTCATCGTGTGTATGTAATTTCGGGGTAAAAACGATTCAACGGAGGAGAAAATTTGTTGTAGAACGAAAGAAAAAACGAGAATGGTAAAGAAAATTTGTGCGTGCAAAAAAAAAATATTACGGATATTCGTAACCACGGCTAGAAACGGCACGATGGAGATCGAGGGAAGGGACCGTTTGTTTTGTCGACGTCCATCCATCGTGCATCGTCCGCAAATGTTTTTACGTCGTCGCGGAGATTCCATTACGAAATTTTTCAAAAACGACGGTCGATCGTTGGTCGTAGCGGAGGATGGTTCCGCGGTAAAATTTCCGCGTATCGGACGAACAACGGCCCGCGGGGTCCCATGGCAGCCTCGTCGCACGTACCCAGTTAAGTTTAAGAGAGAATGCGCGTAGTCGCCGGACACGGCTCGAAGAACCGGAACCCTTGTATAATGTATAGGTATGTAATTTGTAACGCTGCGACAGAGATCATAATGTGCGATGTAACGTATCTGGAGCGCGAGCGCGCACGCACACACACGCACACAGCACAGATCACATTGGCAGAGAAAGCACACGCGCGCGCGCACGCATAAACGTGCGTATGTACGAATATAACGTGCTTACACACACAAACACACACGCGCACACACACAGGTAATACGCGTATACAAAAGACAGAAAATGAATAACAGATCTACACACTAGTACACACTGATCACAAAGCGACATTTACCTAGAAATAGATGCACACGTGCACCGTGCACATAGGGGGAAGATAAAGGAGAAGAAAGGGGACAGATACCTCCAAAAGACAATTCTCACGGGAAAACGCGAGACGCCCTGGGACGTGCATGAAAGAGCGAGAAAAAACGTGTATGATATTATATATACATAACATAGCATATAAAATATATTATAAATAATGATGAATATAAATAAAAAATATATATATATATATATATATATATATATAAATACTATGAAGAAGTAAACAAAGTATAAATACGAAGGAAGTATATAAATGAGAATATAGGATAAAAACACGCTTAGACTTAAGAATATAAGATATTATTATGATGATGTATGGTTGGTTTATAATGTAAAATATATTATAGAAAATGTATGTTGATATATTCATTCCCTCCCAATTCGCGGAACGAAGATATACGATGCGGTTCCTTATAATTGAGAGAGAATACTGTTTCCTTCGGTGAAGTGAAGAAACAGATGGAAATTTTTTTGTATCTTCATTTCCAGTACGAAAATAAATCTGAAGTTTTGTTGTGTATTAAGTAATTTAAAATAATTTATTATGAATTTAATTAAATCGATTTGAAATAATATGTTATATTTCTTACTACCGTTCGTTTATTAATTATTATTTATTATTACCAGTAGTAGGAAGAAAAAATATATTTTTCAATATTCAGGATGTCTCAGGTCTAAGAGAAAAATATATAATCACAGGAATAAGAAAAAGTAAGTTAAAAACAGAGAAATAAATCTTTTTCATTTGAGGTTTCGTTTTCAAGAAAATCGAATTTGAATATTAATCTAAAACTATGTATAAGAAAAAAATTAATCGAAATAAACAGGTAGAACGGCCTGCAATGAACAGTCCCATTAGCAAAGTCTTATTCTATTACCCGTGTATCCAACAAATTTTCAAATTCGATTATTTCAAAAACGAAGCATCATCAGAAAAAATTGTATTTTTTTCGACTTATTCTTTCGGTAAGTATTTACGATAAGGAAGCCACCTCCGATTTCAATGATGTTTTAATATGTTGTTAAGGGGGGAGATTCCGTGGGACGTGAGCTGTGCCGTGCGCTCCCGCAACAATGAGAACCGTGTATGTATCTGCGATTTCGTAGAATCCAACTTCTGCCTCGATAATTGCACAAATTAAGTTTTCACGGGTAGACTTCACTACAGGGTGGTCTGTTCCTTAGAAACACCAATAAACACCATACGTTGTAAAAATTAGAATTTTAGAAAATGGGCGACTGTGACAGGCGCCGATGAAGCACACAAGATGGCTGCTCAAGTCACATTTTGTCAAATATCACACGATTTAGTTATTTTCTCGTCAAAAACTGAGCAGACCACCCTGTACACCACTGTCACACTATCGGAAAAATACGATTTTTGTTAATTTATTACTGGTGGAATGCGTAAGTTGGATTCTACGATTTGACGCGTCCAGACTCAGGAATATCAGTGGAATAGTTCAAGGATTCTCCGCTAGGGGCGCTTATGGTATTTGTCAGTCACTTTGGCCATGTTACCACGAGCATCGAAAAACAGAGGGTCGATAAATGTAACATCGCAATTCGCAACACGTGCTAGATCATATCGATTGTTTTGTTACGCTATTGCCACATGTTCCCACATGTTGCCACATGAATACCTACGGCCTACGCCTACGGTTCGTGGCGAGATTTCGATTCTCGCCGAACATAGGAAAAGAATGGCGTAACCGAAAGAGATTCGAGAATAGAACAATACATACATACGTATTAATGTGTGCAACGATAAACCTTTTCTATTCGTACTTGCAATGATACTTATTTTTTTAATCAATGGAATTACATACGAAATACTAGAAATTGTATTCCCGAGAAACAAATTGTAATGACACAACACATATATTCCGAGTATTCCATGTACAAAAAACATGGAATACTATACAAATCTGCTGTTTGAAACGATATTTATTTATCTTTTATTGACATAATTCATACGGGTATTATAGGCGTACACATATATTTCGTAAAAAGGACGCAAAAAGAACACTGAATGGACAAATATATTCGATGAGAATTTATTCAACGAATAAAGATACTTTGTTTATTCAAAGAACGTTTAGCTATTTAGCTATTTTTTTGTGCAAAATAGTTCGGAAGGTCATTAGAAATGAAATGTATATGTTGAAAAATCGTGAAATGTTGTGGGGAACATTGTTAGAAACATTTGAAAATGTGTGAAAAACATGCTTTTTGCGCGCAGAAGAAAATATAATGATTTCAGAGAAAAAAGGGTCAAATAAAACATGTAGATATTTTTAATACCTACAAAATGAGATATAGTACGTTAAAATCAGTGTACATGTTCAGTTTCGAAAGAATTAAAACTGCCAAAATAAGATCTTCTTTTAATTGTTTAATACTCGGAGAGATTTGAACATAGAGGTTCAAAATTTTAGGAGAATATGACATCCATTACGATAAAAAAGTATGCCAAATTTCAGCACTAAATATTTCTTAGTTTTTACAATAAGTCATTCAAATTAATTATCCCAAACGCGTCTCTGGAAAAGTTAATATTTTCATCTTAGACAAATCGGACAGCAAGCAGCGGAGGTATTTTTTACTCTTCGAGAGTTGTACTCTCATATAGACTTCAAATGAAATGAATTTTTTAAATTAAGGCACTGGAAAATAGCTCCAAAGAATAGGTACCTTTTTTTCTTGTAAACAATTTGAATAACATCGTCATTTTTTATTCTATTGTAGGATTTTCATATATAATACTGTAAGTTGTAAGGTGTGAATTCCCGATATTTCAATAAAACAAAACACATTCCTTCTCTATCTCTGTCGCACTTATGTCTATGAAAATTCTAGAACATATTGATTTAAAACAACTGTAACGCTAATCTATAATATTGATTTTTTAAAACATCTAGAATTTTCATAACGGACATGATGGAATGAACAGTGAATGTGAGTGTGCGCGAGGCCACGGTGTAATAAATTAGCCACGCATTTTTGAGGAGTTTTCCGTTGACGACGACGAAAGGACCTCCTGGTCGAGAAAGGACATTTTTTGGTTCGAGACGATTTAGAAAATATGTTTGAGATATATCACCATATTTCCCCTGTAATTCTATTCTTCTTCCATATAATCTCTTATAATCAAAGATATCGAATAAACCTTCGAACAACTTTTGCCAGTACGAATAAATGCACTGCCGAGTGTTGATCGCCGAAGGTCCAAGACCAGCGACCGTCCATCGGCATACAATGTAAACAGGTAAGGATTCATGGATAAGTGAAAATTTAAACTTTTGCAATTTTCAATATATTTTAATGAAAGTATCATGAATGAATTGAAGAGATTCTCCCAATGAAAATGAGTGCAAACGCGACATCAGTGGAGCTATGTTCAATAATGTATCATTTTTATCACAACATTATGTATGAATTGATCAATTTAAATTGTTCGATTACCCTCGAGTTTGGACTCATTTTTATCAGGAGAATCTTTTCAATTCATTCGTGACACTTTCATGAAAATATATTGAAAAATGTAAAAGTGTAAATTTTCACTTATGAATGATTTCTTACCTGTTTACATTGTATGCCGATGAACGGTCGCTGGTCTTGACGTCGACGCTCGACACTTGGAAGCACGCAGAGTTGGGTAAAATTTATATCTAAATAAAAATTTCGAATAATAAATAAAAGATAACAAAAATTTCATTCGTTATTCGAAGTTCGAATTAAAAAAGTATATTTATTCGACTAGCGTCGAATGAATAAATTTATTCGACGAGAATTATCCGATGAATAAAAGACACTTTTTTTATTCGTAGCGTCGAATAAAATTTTTATCTTCATTTGTATCTTTTATTCGAAGGCTTTGAATTAGGGTTACTACTTTTCCCGGGTAAACAGAAATTACCCGGGTACCCGAGATACCCGGGTATCTTATAAAGGCACAGCTCTACTTTGAATAAACCTTCAAATAACTTTGTACAGCAGCCAGCCAGCTCGAAAAAACGCGCTGCGAAAACAGCCAGCGACCGACCATCGGCAAACAATGTAAACAGACGTAGATGAGATAAGGAATGACGCCAAATGAAAATTTAAACTTTTACAATTTGCAATATATAGGGTGTCTCACCCGATTTTGACATCTTGATTTTCTCACTATTGTTACTCGTAGCAAAAGATGTTTTAACGGAGGCTTGAATGGTATCGAGTGGGGCATATTTTGATGTTAGTTTTTTCGTGAGTGGACGCGTAAAGGTCATATAAAGGACAACTTTGTTTTTTTAACAGGTTGAATGCCACGCCAATTTTACCGAGATTGTCCGTGGCGCCACGATGAACTTTCTATTTAGCGATACATATAATGTTGAAATATTATCTACAATAGATAATTTACAACGTATAAACATGATTGGCATGTTAATTTCGGCGAGGGTCACCGGTGACCCCCGTGGCACTGGAGTACGATTTCGCGCGATTGTCATTTATCTCAAATTGTGTCTTCGCATTGTTCAGTAATACTGTTACGATTTTATTATTTTTGAGACTGTTAACAATCAGTCGTGATCATGAAGCTGAAGTTTCCATTTCTCCACATGAAAGGTTGCTGAAAAAACCACGACATGAATTAAAAGCAATGCCGGGAAAAGCTCGAACGGCGCGAAGATTTTGCAAAATTTGTTATCAAAAAAATTCAAAGAAGCTAGGAAGAATAATTGCAAAAAACTGTACCAAAAAAGTCGTGACATATTGTAAAGACTGTGCTGGTTCACCCTTCCTTTGTTTAGAATGTTTTAATACGACACATCGTAACGTGCGCGCATAATAAAACTATATTAAATGTATAAATAAAACTATTTTCAAATGTTTTATACTGCATTCATTTCTTCAGACCACTACATCAACGATGATAATAATAAGAAATTATAAGTGTTGTCTTTTGTCTACCTTTCTTATTTTTTTTTCAATCCGGGCACGTCGGTCACCGGTGGCCCCCATGGCGTCACAGCCAAGTTAAGTGCCGGTCACCGGTGACCCCCGTGGCATTCAACCTGTTAAATGCAATGAAGTCCAAAGACAATGTCCAATGAAGTCCAATGTCAAGTTAAATGTCATGAATGAATTGAATTCCTGATTGAAATGTGTCCAAATTCGAGTCTTATTGAACAATTGTTACTCATACGTAATGTTGCGGATAAAAATGATATATTATTGAAAATACTCCGAATGATGTCGTATTTGGACTCATTTCCACCGGCAGAACCTCCTCAGTTCATTCGTGACACTTTAATGAATGTACATTGAAATGCGTTTCATTCTTTATCTGTTTACATTGTATTTCGATCGTCGGTCGATGGTCTTTCACGTTCAGCCCTCGGCCTCTCTCAGCAGCGCGTTTCTTCCTGCTGGCCAAAGCTAATCCAAGGAATAGTCAAGCGACAATATCAACACATGCGCTTCCCGTTCTTTAGCCGACGGACTGAAGCAGACAAAAAAGTTTAAAAGGCCGCGTATCGATGTGATTCATAATGTACTATCCAAAATTCCATGCTGCTTATTTAGTCATGGTATATTACAGTCTAAGTGCGGGCGCAGCGCAATCAAAATCAATCCCCGCTGGGCGACGAATGAAAAAATTGAGAGAGCGTATGCGATTAATTGTGTTCTTTTTGCGTCCTTTTTATGAAATATATGTGTAAGTACATATATAACACCTGCATCAATTATGTCAATAAATGATAAATAACTATTGTTTCTCGACAATGCCATTTCAAGTGTTTCGTATGTAATTTGTTTAATGAAAAAAAA
>NW_015374101.1:7092-51792 GCF_001272555.1 Dufourea novaeangliae | reverse complement strand
CAAATATCGATTTTGTGTTTCCGCTGGCGTCCGATTGTTTACATCCGCGCTTCGATCGATTCGGAGTTGGCCCCAAAGGAGTCTCCCCCCTTAAGGTCATCACCCTGAGTAATGTTGTCACCGACTAGGTATAGAATAGACCTATCATTCAATGCTTTTTTCTGTCCCACGTTCATAGGACTACGTAACCCTGTTACCATTTTAGTGTCAATACCGGACGTTACCGATAAAGCATGAATTCTGAATATTATTAGCACAAATGAAGTGTTATATATTCCATTCATATTGCGTGTATCTATATGATTTGACGGGAATAAAAATATCCGATGCTTCAGTTTAAGGTTAAGGGATAAATATGACAGTTGTTGCGACCCAACGCAGGTAGGCAATGGTCGCTACGCTCGTCGCGTCTTGGGCCGTCGACACGGTCACCATACCGTCATAAACAGGGATTTCTGGACAGCTACACATCACGTGCAAACCATTCGCTGTCCTTAAGACCCTTCCTTATATTTCGGCGCTGACTTCCAGGAATCCAAGTAACAATACAGAAACCAAACCCCACTTCTTCCATTTCATAGTACCACCTTTGGAACCATCTATACCAACCAAAATTCTGCATTTTCCCACCAATCAAGGGTTGATCCGTTCGAGCAAGCATCTATACATTCCCTCATTCGGCAGAACACATTCAACTATCAGCAAGAACACATCGATCAGTCAGAACACAAATAATACCATTCACCATCACATCATCTTTCAAACGAGCTCCGCGGTATTAATTTACCAACGAGGAGTGGTTAATTCGCGAGCTTATCGCGAGACGCCGGAACAACAGTTATGAAACATGAAACGGATAAGTAAATATTTTTCACTTAACTACAAGACAATTTATTCTAAATGCATCGTTAATGGATTTTACTAATGTTACTTTTTACATGTTCTTGTTTTATTCGTTTGTATATCTTGCCTTACATTTAGATATTTATAACAGATAAATTTAGACTAGATGTAGTTTCATAAATAGTTTATCAATTCTACATGTGGGAGAATATATACACCGCTTTTATCAACATTTACATATTTATAATTTATAATTTACAATTTGTATATTTTTACATATGAATTTACTTACACGTTATTTACTTACAAAAATTTTATTTATTACGAGTAATTAAATAATGAAGGTATGTTAATATTCAGTTACGTGTCTCTCAAATTAAATGAAATACAGAAGTTTTATTTTCTTGAAAATTAGTGTGAAAGAATGCAGCAACTGGTCAGATTAGTTTCGTTAATAAATCGAAACCCTGTATCAGCACACTGTTTCTTAGGCTATCAAATATCACACGGAGTCTTTTAGGAAGTAGTAAAATCTTTTACACAAATTCAATGAAATACTTTCAGGTATTCAGTTTAGGGCTATGAAACTAGAATGTTCAAGAAGGGGTAAAGAAGTTTCATATTTGCACTTATTTTGTGATACTGTAATAGAATTGGTATCTTGTGAGAAAAATTGTATTTAACGATATGAAATTAATAATAAATAACGGTCTTAGGGATTTATACTGGAGAGTTAAATCTTTAAAAGGAACATGTCGCTTAAACAAATTAGTTAAAAATGATATTTATTTGAGGAATATGAACATCAGAAATGTTTATATACATTCTACACAAAATCCTACAATTCGATGGCAGCAAAGTAAAATCACTATAAAATACATTCATGTAGTATATCGGTGAAGGTCGACCGTCACTCTGGAGTAGAGCTGTGACTTTGTAAGATACCCGAGTATACAAAAATGATCTGGGTACCTATGCATGAGATATTCGAATATACATATGTATGAGACAGTTGAGAATTATGAAATTACGAATCGTATTTTTCATAACAACGGAACAGTGGGAACAGCTTCCAATCGGTTTTGAAACTTTAATATCAATTATTATTATTTCCATTAACAAGAAATAAAATTTTGCCCATACGGTTAGAAAAAATATTCATTTAGCTTTAAAATAAGGGCAAAATCAAAACTCGATGTTTAAAAATAATCACAATATTACGGTTGCAGTGATGTCGTATCGGCTGATTTCGTTCAATTTTTCAAAACTTCAGCATACCTATCTCGGAAACGGTTCAAGATTAGAAACTAAAATTTTATACAATTTAGTTTTTTGTGGTTATCAACAAATGCTGCAAATTCGAAAAAAATTGTTCATTAAGATCGCAGTTCTGTGCGTTTCGACTGGAATAGCTCGTTAATACCCGTTTTCAGGATGCTACAAATATATGCAATATACATATATCATAGAATTATTAGTAATAAAATAAAAATGAACCTCCGAAGTGTTCCATACCGATTTCACCGAGCTTGTGCAGGTTCGGGATCAGATTTGTCGGAATTTGTGTTCGTGTACAAAAAACTAATTACTTTGAATATGCTATTACAAACACGTATATCTATGTATTGACCCATAAATTTAAAAAAAAACAATATATTTTTTAATTTACAATGACAAATATATTCATTATACACGAAAATCTATTATTTTTTATTTTGCATTATTATTTTAAATAATCAAATATTTGGCAAATAAATCATTTAGAAATAATTTATTTCTGAAATAAGATTTTGGAATTTATTTGCATACATCCTTATTTTCAAATAAACTTATCTGTTATTTTATTTGGAATAAATATTGGCTCTTTTTATTTCTAGTTTTCATTTCAAATCAAAAGTACCCAAGCCTACTTTATATAAAGTGAGAAGACCTTTTTTTAATACGTTTACAACGAAAGGACAGAGGAGAATCCGTTTGCCACATGCAGCAGCGATCTCTTCGATTTATTATTATTAATTATCATTCACTTTTGAGAAAACAAGACTAACAATAACAATTCATTCATCACCAGTTATAAACACCTGTGTATGACAAAATGATCACGTAGTTCGTTTCAAAATTGGCTGCAGACAAAAAAATGTTCCATAATGTCAATAATATTGATTTCCCCGCAACATCCATAATTATTACAAATGTCAATATAACGAAATATCTTTTATGCGATGTTTATGGTGTAATAAAAATCTATGTTTCGATTACGTTTTTGATACATATTACTCACTTATATGTAATAATATAGAATAAATATTATTAGTCCGATATTTCAAAATATACATCCGTTCGTTGTCACTGTTAAACTGTTGTAATAACAATGGAATAATAAAATAATTTACTCAAATGTACATAATAATACATACACATATTCATAAAAACAATATTAAACGCAATAAGTTTTTTGTACGCGAAAAAAAATCAATGGGTCCGTCGGGACTGGAACCCAAGACTCCTTTCTAATACGTCTACTTCGATCTCTATCGTCGATTTTCCGACGTATCGAACACTCATGACCTGACAACATTGCGTACTTTAGACTCGACAACACTGTAGAAGTTAGACTAGTTGAGCTCAAATGGTTTAACGTAATTCACAAATTCACCGTTCTCATAACGTAGAGGGCAGCAGAAAATCCCTGACTTTTTACACTATCGGTATTTTAGAACATGAGACACGAAGTCCCATAAGATGATAGGTCTATCCTATACCTAGTCGGTGATGTAAAGGTTTTAGTTGGGGGTCGCAGTTTGCAAAAAAATTATTACAAAATAACTGTCTCTAACCAACTTCGATCGATATAATGCTTGAGAGTCCGTTAGACACAGTTCAAAAAACATGAAAAAAAGACATTTAGAATTGGTTACAGACAGTTCAAGAAAAAGGCATCATTGTTCTGTTTATAACTTTTTAATAAACAACGTTTGATAACTGAAACTTTCTGAAGGTCACTCAGGAGGGTGACCTTGATAACATATTACAAGGTCAAGGTCATCGGACATTTTATTTATTAATACTACTAAAATACCATACTAAACTTTTTTACAAACGGCGACCCCTAATGAAAACCATCACAATACTACTCAGGGTGATGACCTTAACAACATATTAAAAAATCATTGAAATTGAAGGTGGCTCCCTTATTGTAAATATTTACCATTCTTTCTTACAGAATTATCTTCTGTCCGGTTGTACTACTAGACTGAGACACCCTATGTACTATTTATACATATCTACATATGTCCTTATTGAAAAAGTTTCGTCGAAAAAAGTGTTTTTGTCACTTGGGAATAAATTCCCAAAAATGCGATATTTTTTTAACACATCAAGGTGGTCTAATTCCTTAAAGGACCTATGTCAATTACACAATAGAATTCCAAAACATTCTAATATTATTCTGTCGTTTACCAAGAGAATCTCGAAGATATATGAAACACCAGAAAAAAAAATAAATCACGTACATATTTAACTAGGTTCACAACTTTATTTTTCACGTTCATGTGACTCTATAAACTTTCGCAATCAAGGTACACAGTTTCTATGAATACACGAGAAAATATTGCCGTTTGATCGTAATCTAAAATAGATGCAATAAGCTTGTTCGGACACTCAGAATATTGTAGATTAGATGTAGATTGTGTGTTTGTACAACAAGTTGTACGGCACGAAGATTAACGACACAACCGGAGCATAAGTTTTGTCTGACGTTATCAAGTATATCATCCTGGAGAATGCTGAGCGTAGTTTACGGTTTTCTTTTTACGTATCATGATAATTGAGATCTCTTTCAACGAGCAATTAACAGTCACTGCTAAAAGTTGTGTTCACGCAAACACGAAATTAGCCGCAATATTGCCACGGTAAATAATATCAAATCATTATTTACACCGTAATCTTTTTTTCTCCAAAATCTAGACAATTAATTTTTTACTGATACACGTAAATACACCTGACAACATTGAATTTAAATTATAAATAAAAACGCTGCTCAATAATTCGGTAATTACTATATTTTACAAATCATAAAACAGGTAGGTACAGCTTTTCCATTAACGTGTTTCAATAACAGAAACGTATAAGACACTCTGTATACAAAGTACCATTCAAATATTATGATAAAAAATTTGTGGTACAATAAGGCACAATATAGTACAAAAATAATTCAAAACTGCAGAATAAAATGTTTTCGTACGAAGTTCGATTCTTCGGTATATAAATCGGTTTTTAGAATCTCTTGAGTTATAGGTGAAATAGTATAAAATTTGGTTAACGTGTCTGTTTATTAGTAACCATTTCTACTTGTCGTGACCACAAATACATACGTGTCAAAAAAATAAGGCTTGAACGAGAAGACGGGTTTATTCTACACTATTCATTTATGTTTATATTAGAAATTAATTGCTACCCGCTTATAACATGGTTTCGACCGCATCCTGTACATACAGCCCATACTGTGATTCAGAAATAAAACAGTTATAGTACAAATTTTTTAGATTTACAGGAATGAAAAATATTGTAAAAATTATAAAATGGAATCGATGTAAGAGACAATGAAAATGCACGAGATCTTCTTTTTTTAAAATTCATGTTGCTGTACGAACATACTTTTCCACTTGAAAACATATTAATGGCTTTTAAAATTTTGAGTAGGAAATCTTTAACACTAAAAACGTTTTAAATAAAAGTGTTACTACTTTTTCTACGTTACATTTAGTGCTTACATTACATCTAACTATATTTAGAATATAGTTTAAATCTTAGAAAACCGTAAATACGATTTATTTCTTTTAATCCAAAAATATCGAAATAAATGATGATAAAAATATACAATATTTAAAATTATAAATGAGTATGTACATTATAGATTGAATGTATAAAAAATTAGGAGTAGTAATTATTAGAATGTTTAATTTTCGTTTTATCTGTTGCAAATGTACGTACTATACACGTAACGAATATATTCAGGATATCCAACCAATACTGGGTATTATCAAAATAAACTGTACATGTAAATTATATTCGATCTTACTAAACCAGGTTAATTTACAAAATGACTAAATATATACGTAATGTATAATGTTAGCATTTCATGATGTTCATATTCAGTACGAACAATGTAATATATTCGCATTTTGTAAGTATTATAAAATACGAATTTAAACTATCGACAAAATTGTACACAGTGAGGTTACAACAGTACCAATCGGAGCGCGTAGCCAACGTTATCGCGGAAACTCGGCCGGCAGACTCGCGCTCCGATTGGTCAGAGTTTTTCATTAATATCTCGGTAACAAAGCCTCGAATAACATTTTTACTAAGGAAAAACTTGTTTCAAATTACCTCACGAGTCTCTCATTTCCGAATCCTCCAACATTTTTATTACACCCTGTATACAGTGGGGGACAAAAGTATTCGAACACCCTTTATAACAGAACAACTTTTTTAAAATTGGTCCATATGACTTGAGTTCTTTTGTGAAGTTAGGGACATTAACTAATGTCCTTAAAATCCACTAAATGATGTGTAAAAAAAAATTCATAAAGTTGCAATTTGTCGGATCGCGAAGAAAATAATAAAGGTCACTTTTTACAATTGTTTAATCTGAGGCTATAATGAAAATTTAATAAATACATATCGAAGATTTATGTTACTTATATACATACTGAAACTTTCATTGAAATCATGTGATACAGGAATGAGTGACAGGCATCAAAAGATGTAAGAGTTGTTAAATTTATCACAGTTGTAGGTTGAAAGTCGCAAAAACTGTGATATTCAACATTTTTAATTTTTGTATCTCATAGCAACGTTCACCGGTTTTGATGAAATTTCCAACATGTATATAACTAACATAATTCTCTGATATGTATTTATTAAATTTTCATTACAGTCTCAAATGAAAATGTTGTAAAAAGCAACATTATTATTTTTTTCGCTATTCGGACCAATTCCAACTTTTTCAAATTTTTGTTTACCACATCATTTAGTAAACTAATGTTCCTAACTTCACAAGAGAGCTCAAGTCATTTGGACCAATTTTAAAAAAGTTGTTCCGTTTTAAAGGGTGTACGAATACTTTTGTCCGCCACAGTAAATATCCGAGACAGTTAAATAGCTGTAATAGAAACGTGGTCCGAATAAATTCGAATTACCGATGGAGAAACGCCATATACATATAGAATGATCGATGTCACGCCGACGCATCATCCCATAGTTGAAAATGAATTAACGAAGTGATGATAAGCACATCTGTGAATTTTTTTTCATAATTACACAGGGGGAATCATCGTAGGATATCGACGGTAATAAAGCAAAACATGGCTCATACATTAATTAATTTACGTAATTGAAGGTTATTCGCAAAGTGCGATTATAAAGAAAAAATACAATTAAAGTGGTAATCGAGTTTGCACGAAATAAATAGAAAATCGAAAAGTTAAATGCTGTAACCAATGATTATAATTCTTGCAAGGAAAAACATTGTATGTATTATTATTTCTGTATACATATGTCCCCATACACAGATCAAGAAAATTAAGTCAAATCGTTGTAATAAAGTTACAAACCTACCTAATAAAAACCATATAAATTGCGATATATTTTTTAAATATTGAAAACATGAAAATGAAGTAACAAAGTATTTTCAGACTTGGATAAGCTGATTTTAAATTTTCTAAAAATGACACAGGTTCCGGTCAATGTTTTCCCTAACAATGAATAATTGCATAATAATTAACACTGTTAAAATTACAATTTGTAGGATATCAGCCCGATAAGTCTTGTTTTCTTGATCATGAGAAATCTTCTTATTTGAAGGCATTCTTAACACTGGAACTATCAACATTGAATGTACACTAGATTAGATTTGTATAATATATCAATATCTTAAGTATATATTACAATACAGTATAGGGTAATACAGTGTAATGTGAAATATATAGTAAATTAAAGATCGATCTGAATACCCGCGAAAGCACTTTAAGAATTTTAGTAATCGTAAAACAACAAATCTGAATTCCATCATATGGCGGTTTCGGTAGTTCCAGTGTTACATTCATAGTTGTACTACTGAATATGGTATTTTTAATTAAAAGGTACCATTAAAGTCATATCTTTTTTATAATCTATTAATTATAATCAACTTGAAATAATACCCGCATGGTGTTTCACTGATTGTAAGTTTATTTCACGTGCTGCACGTCTACTTAATACTTCGTTGGTATTAATTTTGCAATCGTATTGCATACCTTCGCCACTATAATTAATTCTGATCAAGCGGTCCGTTTGCGGCACTCTCCAGTTTACAGATTACGACATATTACGAAATCCAAGGAGTATTAAATCATCGCAATTAATATTTGCATTTTAATGGGATTTGTTGTAAACCTTCGACTCCTCAACAGGCTAACGCATATTACGTTTCGCAAAAAATACGACGGACTTTCTTGATTCAACTATGAACATATTGTACACTCCCTTCCAAAAGTATTAGGATACTTACGGAAAAGAAGGTAAACCTGAAAAATCATTAGAAAATGGTTAAGATCTTTAACAATTATTGTCTGGTTTGAAACATTGGACTATAAAGAAGAATTCATATATTTAATGTTACAATAAAACTCTGACCAATTATATATAATCAAATTAAGTTTTCTTCTCGTTTATGCATCCGCCACGTATCTCGATAACTGATTTATCCAATTTTGGCATTTGTCTTATTAGTTCCTGTATTGTATTTGTTGTTGTTTAGTTCCATGCGTACTCTACACGATTTCATGAATCAGATTTAGACTTTAGGCAGACTTCGCGGATCTAACTCATCCAAAATTTGTTCAATAGAGTTTAGAACTCTTGTAAATAGTTAATGATATAAATAATATAATGTGATAAATCTAGTAATAATTATATAATTTGGATCCACTATCATGTTTTGTATTATACCAGCTGGTGTCCTAATACTTATGAAGGGGAGTTTATGTACATGTATTCATACCTCTATGAAGTATGTCATACTTCCTCTTGAGCATATGATTTCTTCCGACAAACTTTGTACAAAATATCATTTTGTATCAATTATTCGAACATGTTCTGTTTTCAAATGCAAAGCCTTTACCAATAATATAGCATTTCAATGCACAATTTAAATATTTATTCAAAAAAGGAAAAAAAGGAAGGAAGCAAAACACCTAAAAATGACAGCACCAAAGTATACTTTCAAAGAGTCCAAACAGATAAGTAACTGGTTGATTTCCGATTATTTCACATGTGTCCGTTTTTCTGTAATAGACAAAAAGTTGCTTAAATATTTCTTACACAAAAATTAAACATATAACAAGCTATATTTTTCAAGTTCACTGCGCTCAGAGATATCTACATAGGTACATAAACTTCAAAGTCAGTTTATACTGTCCTATATCATATACCTTTCATGTTAAATAGTATAAAAGTTTGTTTACTACAGTATTCTGTTCCTCTAATCGCACTTTTATCGACATTCCTATAATCACATCGTCAACCCCATTAGGCATGTCATGAAACCAGTTGATAATAGGCGGACCATGCTTGTAGTCTTATCGGGGACACGAAGGAGAAACAGTGACAAGCAACTGAAGGAGAACGATGCAGAAAGAGTCGCTGGCCAATGGAACAATCGCAAACATGTATCTAGTTCTTTAAATAATCACATTGTTAATCCTGTGCGGTGTATTTCTGTACAGAGGGAATATTGCATTACCACCTTTTTTGCGTAAGTTTAAGTTCACATTTTTAAGACAAAAAATAATTAAAATATAATTAACTAGTATGGGTCTATTTGAATTCAGCTATCGTTGTCTGTTCGATCATGAAACACGTCCGCCTTCCGAAGATTAATACGACTTTTCCAAACCAATTTTCCCACTTTTCGTTACGACACCATGTCCGAATTATTTTAACTTATTTCAAAGTTTTTAACAAACAATATTATCAATTATTCTAACCTTCATCCGGATAGAAACGCCTCTGAGGCTGATTTATTGTCATAGTGAAAAATGTAATAATATATAAAAATAATATGTATAGTAAATAATTAAATTATTAATGTTACTACTTTACCAAATAAATAAACTGCATTAAAATAAGTAAAATATTTTAGAATTATTAATTTTACCTATTCTGTACTGAGAGCCCCTGAGGCTGTTCCCCATTCCATCCTGATAATGGTTAAAAATGATTTGAAAACGTTAAGGAAACCTGGATTAAGGATAATTAGATGAATAATATGCGAAGCCTTCAAAATTTAGCCCCATTTCCTAACACCGTGTGTATTAAAATTTAGTACAAATAAAGTTTTCTATTTAAAATCCATTTTAACAGCGTGGCTTTATTCTAAACACTCCCTCAAGGACGTCTTTCCATGTCCTTAATTATTTCCAAAAAATGGTAACATCTGTACTTACGAATCGAGCCACATACGTGACTGTACATACAAACCGTAGGGCGTACATAATGCAGAGCGTTCTCTCAAATACAAATTGTTATGTGGGGATATATACTCACGGGGACGCCCATTCGCCTATACATGTAAACATACAGGTCCGCACATATCGAATACCCAACGGGACGACAGAGCATACAAGCATACAAGAGAATAGCATAGTATAAAGCATAAACTACAATTAGCGGTAATCCGCGTGACACGGGCATGGCACCCTTTGCGCATATTAAAGCATTAGCTACCCGGAGTTATACAAGCGAACCGTACATCATTTCGGGACGTGGCCACGTCAGCCTGTAAAATCGTTAAATTTACGAAGAAACACGACTGGCCCGATACGTACTGACTGAATATTAGCGGTGTAACACAGTACAGAACGCGCGCGAGCGCGCGTGTCTATGCGCGCGTCACAGAGTCACAGGCGAGCGCGCATTGATATCGATGCGCGGACGAGAATGTGTGCCTTTACCAGGTTCACGCGCGAAACGAAAACCCCCGGTTTCGGAGATAAATTACAAATGGAATTCGATAAGAGTGCTGTTCCAGTATGCACGCTGCGAAACAGAACGTAATTCCTAGTTTTTATTTTAATCTGACTATTTGACCGACAGAGAATAAACGCGGTATGAAATTATAAAGGCTTATCGAGTAGTCGCGTTGATTAGGATATTTAAATGTTTGACGGGGATAGAATCGAGACGCCATAGTTGTGTTTCGGTTAGTTGGGAAGAGAATTAATTGTAAGTAATTCAACGGAGAAATGATGAAATGAATGTATATACATAGGTAAAGTGGATGATAAAATTACACTGTGCAACAAGTCACACAACGATAAAACTAAACCTGGTTTTTTGTAGTAATTAAAGGTTGCTGAACACGATGATGGTTTTAGCTTTTTCCCTATATGTCACAAAGTCATAGAAAAGCCTTAGGTATAAAGTTAGGGCGCTGATCAGTTTGATTGGTTTCTTGAACTTATTCATCTAGTACCATTCTTCTGACTTTCTTTCCCGTCGTATTCAACAAACAATACTAAAAATAATAATGAATTTAAGTATAATATAAATACAGCGTGTCCTCAAAATCGTAGTAAAAAGAGAGAATAAATTTTTCTCGTTTGAGGTTTCGTTTTCGAGAAAATCGAATTGGAAAATTATTCTGAAACCTGTGTATTCACGTGGTAGTAAGTAGAAACGGAATGCAACGAACAGACACGCTAACCAATTCCTATTCAATTGTACGCGTATCCAGCAGGTTTTCAAATTCGATTATCTCGAAAACGAAGCCTTAAATAAAAAAATGTTATTCTCCTTTTTTCGACTTACTGGTTATACCACGATTTTTGAGGCACCCTGTATACTAATATATGCTTTATACAGTTCCACATTTACAATTAAATTTTTAAGAAATCTTACTTATAGGGTCAAAAATGAGATTATTATTGTATTCAGCAATTTAAAATCAACTAAATACAATCAGTTTCGCCCCACCATTTGGGAATTTTCGAAATTTTCTTGAACAGTGTTCATTAGAGCCACTTGGATAAATTTGACAGTTTTACGATTTTAATTGCATTTTTTATAATTACACAAGCTAAGTTTAGGTTTTTGTGTGTTTTTAGTGGACAATTATTAATTAAAAAGTTGACCAGTCTAAAAGCCTTGGTACTGTGATTTTACTTCTACAGAATACACAAAACTCATAGTTTTCGTACCGTGGCTCTAATAATTCGATCCCCCACTGTAAAATTTTCCACTTTAAGCATCATTTGAAATAGCGCCCAAACCATAGATAGGACATGTCTGGGTTAGGTTTATAAAAAACTTTATAAAAAAAATGATAAAGAAAAAATTCATTGTATAAATCGTGGAATCTGTTAGAATAAAAGGGATACTTCGATTGTTCTGGTTGTAAAATTATTTGATGGCCAACTTGGGTTTTTGTAAATAAAATGATAAATTCCGTGTCCGTACCTTGTTACGTGAAAAGAGTCAAATTCAATGTTATCCGATAATATGAGGTTGAGGTAAGTAGAACTGAAATAATAGCATGAGAACTTTTAATGAAAAACGTACTTCTATACGAGGTCTGACCATGAATGATTGGCTCCACTTAGACAGACTGGGTTTCTACTTCTACCTTCATTTCACAGTTATACAGGGTGATGAAAAAAAAAAGAGTCTAAAATTTTAGGGGTTTATCGTACTCACTAAGAGGAGTAAAAAAATCTGTAGTCAACACAGACCCTAAAATAAATCCATTCGGTGTAAAATTAAGTTGTATACATATTTACGAACGTTCGACACCGTTAGTGAGTCTCTTCGCAACATATTAAACCTAAACAGGAAAATTGGTTTAAAAATACAAAAATTCAAGGTTATATGACACCAGACAATTCGAAATGCCGTTATAGTGAGCACTATAAGCTATAAGCCTTCTAAAGTCTTAGGCCCTTCTTTTGGTCACCCTCTATGTATTCTTGAAGCAATTCTCAATCTGTACATTGTCATTGTAGATCATCTTATAAACCTTACAAAAATATAAACAGAAAGTTGCGGAAACTTTGTTTTTGTATAAGTAAAACCAGCGACTAATTTTATAATACATGCAAAAAAAATGGTACCGGTGCCTGGATTTTAAATGACGACTGTATTCCTCAGAGATGCTAGGGTATGTGCCGTGCGGTCCAACACAGTCCTCTTACCAGAAAGCATCCCTGGTTTCCCCACTCCGTGGCTAGATTCCAGAAATAATGTCCTTATTCTTTAGGCAACGCAACGTCGGGCTGCTTACCACCTCTAACTTTCCCTCATCTGTTTCTCATAAACAAACTTACGACGGCCGATAACTGAAGAATCTAACCCGGTCCACCGCCGTCGCGTGACATCAGGGCTGTTTAGTCTCACGCCCGTCCTTCCAGGACCGCAAGCAGTCTACGTCCCTATCGTAAATCCTTTGAAGGCAAAACAGTACCAGGCCATCTGCCCTCGATGCCACTTGAAACGCATTGACGCTAACATACAGGTAAAAGGACATTTTACAATAAAATTTTAAATAACATTATTTTACCTTCACTTACCTCAATATTATGTTACAAGTTAGCTTTGAATTTTCTATCAAAATAACGACAAACAGAGGTTTTATTTTTAAAAAATCAAGTTTCATAATCTCGGTTTAAGGCAATATTTACCTTGACTTTTCCTACTGCCTGAAAAGATTATTTCCGTGTTGTACATATAGGAACATACGTGTATGTCAGACTCCATTAAAACTAAGGACGGTTTTTTTGACAAAAGCGCAATTTAAAAAAAAACTTATCTCTGCGAAAAAAATGATACACAATGTAAAATATGTTGGTTATTAGTGTTTGACAAATAAATCTTCCTCGGCTCATTTTTGCTTAAAAAGATCCTGTTTCTCTTAATTCACATAGTAATTTCAAACTTTCGGCCGATAATGTGTATGTCCGGTAAAGACAAATGATACGTAGAGACACAGCGTGAATGATAACACCACTGCTTTTCCTCGGGTGTCTTTTTTCGAAAAACAAAGTTTATACCAATAAGGATCAATATTTTTACCTCTTCCATTCTGCTTTTTCTACTTCATGTTTTAATCACTTTTATTAACGATTATGCCTGAACACTGTCTCAAACATGCTTTCATGGCGAAATAGCCGATTACCCTATCTTTGGTCAAAGCAATGTTCATTAGAGAGTAGATACTTTCGTTGAACGCAAAAACTACTTGTTTTCAGTCTCATACTATTGATCCGCTTCACATAGTTCGAACTTAGCAAGTTACCTTAAACCTCTTTAAACATTTAAAGTGGATTAATGAGCGGTTTCTTTGTCAATACCTATGTATATACCTATACCTTGACTTCCCGCAGTACATGTAGCTCACCGCAATGTAAGTTTTTGCGTAGCTGAAACTGGTCAGTATCTTAAGATGAGCACCGTAAACGTTACAATTTCTTCGTTTCAATTAACAGAAAAGTTTCGAACAGCACCTTCAAATGAAGCAAATGTGGTTCACAGAATTGGCCTCATCGGTCACCAGGGAAGCGTGTAACAGCGTAGTTTCCTCTCCCATTCTCATTTGTGGTTATCGGTCCACTGTTATTCCGCTGGCCTTGCGTCTGCTTTCGTCCCTTACACCTTCATATATTTCATTCTAACAAGTTTATATTATATTGTACGCCTTACCGAAATCACCTAAAACTTAACATAATTCACGAATGCGACTTACTACGTTCCATCCCTACCACAACGCGATATTTCTCGTTTCCTCTCAAAGTGTTACAGAATAGAAATTATATTAATTTTCTTTAAGTTTCTTTATTGCTTTATCATAAAACCCATCAATTCAGGATCTACATAAATATTCATTAGTATTATTTTTTAGTACTAGTTTATAGAGAATTTTTCGGTTTCAGTGGAGGAAATTCGTTACTTTTTGTCTTTTTGATAGTACCTAATCTTAAAATATTGTCTCTTAATCTTATAATAATAAAATGCTTTGACAACTTGATTCAGAATTTCCTAGATAAACCGAAATTACATTTATATTCATCAATGCGAATACAAGAGACAGTAGTAGTACATGATACTCTTGTAATTTTATCGTTTAAAAAGAACGTTGACTCTAAATTTATATACGTAGACGACTACTATACGTACTCGATGCATAAAATGGTACGGTAAAATAAAATAGACGTGTAAAGTCGTGGATTTTTTAGGATTATCATTCACTTGTGCTACTTTGTGGATTTACATCGCCGCTACATCTGAAGTTAGTATCACAGAACTTTACGTAAATCTAGATTTATTACGCGCGGGTGACCTCTCAAGAATTTCCGCCGTACTCCGTAGCAACAGATGTCCACTATTTAAAGAGCTGCATTCAGAAGATTGCATGGGGAGCATTTGTCTATTTCAAAAGGTTTCTACACTACAATATAAATATTGCACATCACGTTCATATTAATTGGGTAAAACGAATAAGGAAATCATTTTATCAGTACCACGAATATTTGTAACATATAAGTATGCAATGTTCATGAAATATGCGTATAGTTCATGCTGAAATAAATACTCTCGTCTTATGAAAAGATAAAATGAAATTGAAAACTGTTTATAAAGGTGAAACGTAGAATAAATGTGTTGTGTGTACATCACCGCATAATTCAAATTAAGCCTGTATGATTAGCAGCAACTATGATGTGATACATAAAGATATAAGAATTTTATACAAAATTTACTATAATTGTCATTAAAATACTATTATATAAACTTAATGTTATATATTAAATAAAGCTGTTTAATATTGTTTAATTTCATTATCTAGTTATCAATATTATACCATTACTATATACATATACACTTAAGACATTTTGTGTCATATATTCGTAATAACACAGAACAAAAATATCTATAATAAGTATTGTCAGATTTGAGTAAGTAATTATAAGTTAATGAGAAATGATAAGGTTATATTATTTATTAATATACACTCAAAAGAGTACTGCTTACCGACAACAAAAAATTCGGAACCAATATATCACATACTCTGATAAAAGAATTACAACATAAGAAAAAAATTTTAGAAACAATATGACATGAAAATACAAGATATCCCCATTTAAAAAAAAATAAAAATAAGAAATTTCTTATTTTAACATTTAAAAAAGTATCAAAATTATTTAAAAACGGTGACAAATAAACAACTCCAAAGCTTATCTTCTAAAGTTGTTATTTATCAAATTCCACAGAATACTTGTGATGATTATTTGAATATGTATGAATAAACAAGAAATATTGAAATATTTATAAAATTTTTATTTAGTAATGAAAATAGTTAAAAAAACTTACTATACCTATTTTTCACTAGATTTATCCAATCCGATGATGACACCGTCTTCACTTCCTTCGACCAATGAAATTGATGCCAATCTCGTGAAGTTGTCGGTATCACGACTATGGTTCTAATAATGTTCGAAGAGTCTAGTGACTAGTGAATAAGTGATCGAGAATGAAACAGAATGAAATAACAATTGCAATTGCGGTATTGCAATGTAATTGAATGTGATGTCGAAAGTATTAGAATATATTTGCCAATGTTTAATTTGGAAACAACAAACGTTGAACCGTAAAGAAATATCATGACAGTTCTTTCCAAAGTAACTGAATATTTTTGTGAAGCATAAAATAACCGTACATCAATGGGAGTATAACTGAAATGCAGTACATAACCTTACAGTTTATAGAGGTATGTTATTAAATAGATTATTTTCTACTGTTGACGAAGTTTTAAACGAATTAATCTTCCTTAATGTTACGTCCCTGGGTGCTTTTTTTACGGGGGGAAAAACCTTGAAAAGGTGCACCGCCTCCGCTGGGGGCGGAGACGGTCAATGTGGGATTCTACCACGCTAAAAATCCCCCGGTGACCCTCGGGCAGAGGGCGACCAGCCCTGCCCATTGCCCTCCCCTACAGGTGTTTAAGGGGTGGGCTCTTCTCTGGGGATGGGTGGAGTAGCGGTTGCTTCTGTTACCCCTCCCCCCGCCCGGGACAGTTGCACGTGCCGTCCCTCCACCTCCTACCTATAGCGCCGAGGGGTCCCCTCTCGACGCTGTCCTCTCGTGGGCCGACCGCGAAAAGAGGTGGTACCCCCAGTACCACCCCCTCGGTCCGGTTGCCCCGCGGGCGATGACGTCCCTGGGTGCTACGTTATCCCGGAATTGACGCTACTTCGGATTCTTGCTCCTACTCCCGCCCGAAGGCATCAGAGTGTGTGGAGCATCCGGAAATAAAGGAGAGGAATGGATTGGAAGACGAGAAAAAGAGCTACGGTTTCGTCTCCTTGGAACCACCAGCCAGACTCATCAGTAGGGCTACAGCTGGCGGTCCCTGTTCTTGTCCCTGCCCCTGTCTTAGACGCGTGGGAAAGAGGATTTTTGGAACTTGTATTTATATGAACGGAGTTAGGAACGAGTACGTGTCATGGACATAGGAATAAGGGGACGGAGTGTAAACTCAGCTTATGTGCGAAGAGAGTGAAGCCTATTTCAGAGGGGAGAGAGGTACCAAAGTGTCCCTAAATTTGATTGGTTGCATTTCTACGCATGCTCGGTGTATCACAAATTACGACAGTGATAAAATCACAAATTAATATAGTGTCTAAGTTAACATTAAATAAGTGATTATTAGTGAACCGATCACAGGTCAAAGTGATTAATTCTACTTTCTTAACATTTTGTAACTTTGTATATTCAAAATTAAATTTTAATTTTTCATTTTGTGAAGTTAATGGATTTGAATTATGAAAATAATAGAAATTGAAGGAAAATATGCAAGTTCAATTATTAAACTTTATAAGATGAATTAAAATAGAGATATTGATTCGAAATCTTTTATTGTTCTAAATAAGAGAAACCAGAACAATAATATACATAAACTTAAGTAAGTTATACATATAGTTCAACAAAACAAAGTATATTTTAGGTATGTTGTTTCATTGTTTTATTGGCCTTTAAAAATTACAATTTTATTCAGTAACTGACGTTGGCTATTTGATTTGTCTATTCTATTTAATGTTATGCAATGTAGCCGAATCTTAATATATTTTATACAAATTGCACGTGTCAAATATACAATATGACTTTTCATAAATGTTTGATCATTATAGTGTGGTCATGTAATTATTTAGTACAATTATTTTCAAAATAAATGCAATTTACACTTAAGACACTACGAAAATGTCTACCAGGTCTACTACACTGCCACGCTTTTACACGTTCGTCTCTCGTCGCGTTACTGCGCATGTGCATAGCAGCAGCCAATAGAAATTAGGGCTACATTTATTGCGTCGCCCCTCCCGTAAAGGCATTACCCGCCACGCAACGGTAAGCTCCGTCCCTATTATTCCTATGTCCATGGTACTTGTGGGAAACGCGACGACGACGAAGACCTCTGCTGAGTGCCATCCGCACTTACCGGCCTGCCGAGTGCCATCCGCACTTACCGGCAGATCCACACGTCGGGGACGTCACACTACATAATAAACTTTTTAAAAAAATGGCGTATCTAACAAGAAAAGAAATAGATGAAATGAAGCCGCAAATTGAAAAAGCGGTACATAAATTTCTTGGTTTTGGGGAACCTGCGATTGTTACCACAGCTATCAACTGTATTACTTCTGGCTATGATAAACGCAAAACAGCAGGTTAGTATTACAATTAGTCACAATATTATTACTCAATTGATTTAACTTTTGAATTATAATAATAACCATAATTGTTTTAAGGTATGGTAGATTACCATTGATCCTATGTAATGTTAGAGATGTAATGTACTATTTTCCTTTGATTTATTTCATAAATAATAATGTTATCACAATAACTTGATATAAGTGCCTATATATTGTTGAAAGTTACTGTTTCCTTCGCATAATTATTACATAATTCTAAGTAGTTTATATGGATTCTTATATTCATATGCTTCATATGTTACATACCTTAAAAGAAACTAGTTATAATTAACACATTATTGTGTATGACTGATTACTGAAATGAAAAGGTTAATATATACATGATATTCTAGATAAATTGTCTGCTTTATTGGAAGATAAAAAGGCTTCCAAATTAACTGAGAAAATATTTGCGATATACGATGATGCCAAAGCTGCGCAGAAAACTAAGAAAAGAAATCATGTGGAGGACAAGGATAAAGAAAAAGATGCAAAAAAACCTAGATTTAGGGATGACGAAGTAAAAAATGAAAAAACAACAGAAGCCCAATTATCTGCAGACAAGGTACAATATTTTTATGAGTATATAAGTTGGATTTTATCCATTTTTTATGGTAATTTTGTTTGTACAGATACGACAAATGATGGCTAATGCTCAAAGAGAAATTGAAGAAAGGAAGAGGGCACTAAAGGCTATTAAACAAGAAGAAGGAACACCAGTAAAACCATTACTTAAAACACGAGATTCATTACCAACAGTGGGAAGCATGTATAATCAAGGTCTTTTAAGCAAAACAGATTCGGACAAAGCACGAAAAATTGCTGCATTACAAGCTCAAATCAGAAGTAAACTCAGCTCAGGATTACTCGGTACTGTCAGCGTACCTGACAAACCGACTCCATTAATCTTAGATGAATCAGGAAGGACAGTAGATATAACAGGCAAGGAGGTACAACTTACACAGGTGGTGCCAACATTGAAGGCCAATATTCGAGCAAAAAAACGAGAAGAGTTTAAAGCGCAATTGCAAGAATCCAAAGGCCCTGAAGAAATTCAGGATACACACTTTTTTGATACTAGGATAGGTGTAAAACCAGCAGTACGTGGTAAACGTACACTAAAATTCCACGAACCAGGAAAGTTTCAGCAGCTAGCAGAAAGAATTCGTATGAAAGCCCAATTGGAAAAGTTGCAGAATGAAATTAGTCAAATTGCTAGAAAAACTGGTATAAGTTCAGCAACTAAATTGGCACTTATAGCACCAAAAACTGAAGCTTTCAGTGAAGATGTTCCTAACGTGGAATGGTGGGATTCTGTTATATTAACAGGAGGATATCCAAATGAAGATGAGCCTACAGGAATTAAAAGTTCCACTATTACCAATCTCGTAGAACATCCTACACAAATGCGACCACCAAGTATGTACTTTTTGAGAAAATATAAACGTAGTAATACAACATATTTAGTTTGAATTAATAATTTCTTGTTATTCTTTTAGCTGATCCGTTAAAACCAATATATATGCCAGTATTTTTGACGAAAAAGGAACGTAAAAAGTTACGTAGACAAAATAGACGGGAAGCATGGAAGGAAGAACAAGAGAAAATTCGATTAGGTCTTGAACCGCCACCCGAACCGAAATTACGAATTTCAAATCTTATGAGAGTATTAGGTACAGAAGCCGTCCAGGATCCTACAAAAATAGAAGCTCATGTTCGACAACAAATGGCTAAACGATTGAAAGCGCACGAAGATGCCAATGCAGCTCGACGATTAACAGCCGATCAGCGGCGTGAAAAGAAGGCAAGAAAACTTAAGGAAGATACTACACTCGGTGTACACGTAGCTGTTTACAGGTAAGTTAAAAAATATGGATAAATAAAATATAACATTAAATTACATTAGGCTAATATGATAGAGAAATATTAACAAATAAATATTGTTTTTATAGAATACGTGATCTTCTAAATAATGCATCAAAGAAATTTAAGGTGGAAACGAATGCGAAACAGCTTTATCTTACAGGCTGTGTAATGCTCTTTCGAGATTGTAATGTTGTTGTAGTAGAAGGGGGTGCAAAACAACTGAGTAAATATAAGCGGTTAATGATGTATCGCATCAAGTGGGAAGAAGATACTATAAAAGATAACGATGGAAACGATGTGCCCAATAAATGTGTCCTAGTATGGGAAGGCACTAGTAAACAACGTCATTTCGGAGAAATTAAATTTAAAGTTTGTCCGATTGAAAAAATGGCTCGTGAGCACTTTAAAAAACATCAAGTCGAGCATTACTGGGATTTAGCTTATAGTGGAGCTGTTCTTGATAATACGGACGATATTCGATCATAGAACCAAGTTCTGTAATTTAAGCAATAAATATAAACAGGCTAATGTAAATGCGATCATAGATAATTTTAATACAATTTAAGTAAGCAATTACTATAAAAACTGAAAATAATGAAAGATCAAAACTGTAAACAATTGCAGATAGGGCGAAAATAAAAGTGCTCAAGGGTTTTGATGATAAGTTTTCCTTAAATAGTTGTAGAAACCCTTTATTCGCAACAAACTTGAATTAACAAAATAATCTATGATTCATAAATCACAGAATTGTACGAGTATGTTGCAAGACGTGTAAGTATCACTATTCAATTAAAGTATGAACTGAAAATCAACATTTTTTATTGCTTATGAAATAAATTTTTTATATCGAAAATAACGATGCAATTTTTATGTTACATACCGCTAAGATAAAGAATGAGACGAGGACAACAAATCGACGAATTGCTAACGAAAGACAACACCAACAGAATGTTTTAAATTCATATTTAACTCCATTAAAATGTGAGCAAATTGCATCACCGATACGTCTAATCGAATAATTTTCGTACTATTACTTTGCTTCGTAAATTAAACTTTTCAGTCAATCTTATGGATCCTTGCAGTCGAAGATACGTTGTTTAGCTGAAAACGGTAAGAATCAATAGAGCAGTACATACAATACGTGCATGATATTCCAGTCAATCACTGGCGATCTTCTTAAGAACTTTCATCCACAGTCGACATTACGGTCAAGCCCATAAGTGTTAATTAGCATAGCGCAATGACATCGCGTTGCTAACGCGTGGTATGCTTCGAAGGAACACACACGGGGTGTATACACATAACGTATTGTGTATACGAAAGTACGAATGCACTTAGAGCCTTGAAACCGCACGTCCAACCGCGACTACGGACAACAGTATCTATGAAAGGTGAACCTTGGTCTCGTTCATAATACCAATCCGACGGCAGCAACGATGCACTTTTACCGTGACTCTAAGTAAGTGTTACGCCCCGGTATATTGTTGACACCCTATATTACTGTGATCCTTATTGGACCCCACTCTTTTATCCGACCGGACACGTTCAGATTTTACTTTCGTTCGAGGATCGGACTCAGTTCAGGTTTGCCGCTAGATGTTCTTGCACATACCCGGCGCAAGTTTTGCGAAAATCGACAAGGCAAATGAATTCTATCGCGTGTTAATGTAGGATCGATCGTCCTCGTACGGGGTAAAGTAATTTTGAAAAAATGTCGATGCGCGTGAAACGAACATCAATCGACCATGTAATTATCTTCCTATCGCGGTGAGTGTTTTCGCTTTCATTCTTTGAGATAACCGATACGGCGGCCCCCTTACAGTACGCAGCGGCTGTTGTAAAATTTGATAGGTACTATTTACTTTAACATATGTATTGATGATGTGTCGAGCATCCAACATTCTGAAAATACTGTCATTGTTTTTCATTTATTGTTTAAAAATTAACGGAAATAAGGGAGTTTGAAAGAACTCGTGTTGTTGATATAGACTTCATCATTTAATTATCGCCCGTCGCGTCCTGTGACTGAAACATTAAAACGATGGAGGATTTGTTTATTTATTTTTTAATTTCGTCATTCGTACGTGAAATAAATTCATTCTTGCTATAATTAATCAAAATTCATAAAATTGAAATAAACATAAGACCAAATTGTGATATTTAAAAATACAATGTTACAAATAATATCAAATGATGGCATAATTAATATTAGGAAACTATTAGAAGTATTATACTTTTGTTGCCATAAAACATAATCATATATTATTTACTTCTATAAATTCCTTAAATAATCATATCAATGATTTGCCTAATACATATAAACATTCGACTATTTTTGTAACATGAAAATCGCGTGTTGTTTCGTTTAATATTAATTGCAATAAAATAATTTTAATTAATCCAATTAGTTCTGTTCAATTTATTTTTTTTTATCATTAGTATTTACATTATAAATCATTGAATCTGTGACTGACCGCTTAAATTATAACTCATTATATAATTAAAAATATACTCTAATGTTCGATATCGTTAGTAATCAGTAACCGATCAGTTTAATAAATATCAGTATTCCAGAATGCAATGTAGTCTTATAAAACAAAATTCCAAATGGTAACGTATCTTTATAACATTATATAGTGTTCCTTTAAAAATATTACAATTTCATTAAAATATAATACGAAGAAAGTACATATGTACATATATGCTTGTATTTATGACTAAAAAAATGTATACTTTTAACAGATTCAAATTTTTCTGTTACACACGGAGTTGTTCCTTTTAAACACACGTTTTAGTGGTATTTTATATACAATGTATCGTAATAAGAATTCATTAATTTTTCGCGCTGTATGAACAACTGATATTTAATAATAAGCTAGCTGTTATTCGAAATTAATACTTTCATCTCAGAAGAAAGTTCTAATAATTTCTAATAATTAGGAACTTTAGTCTCTCAGCAAATTGACACGTACATATGTACTTATACATATACCTGCACATACTGCCTACCACATTCAAAGACAATTAAAATGTTGAAAATAATTGACTACACTTTTTTGCTTAAAAAATTAAGAGATAGAAAATATTATTTATACATATAAAGTAATGAAGAAAAAATTATTTTTTGCAATAAATAATTTTCTGTTCTAGATGCAAAAAAAATCTTATAACTTTTACAATAATATAATAATCTTCAAATGAACTTAGATTAGAAAGGATTATTACATCTTAGATAAATTACCGATATTTTCTTCAGATTCGCAAAGAAAATAAACGAAAACGTTAACTAAATTAGAAGAAACTAGCAAAACGACTTTTTCATGAATATGTTAAATCATGTCCATTAAAAATCTTATATTTTGTAAATCTTCTATTCTATAAATATTTTCCTGTTATTCAAATAATGTTAATAATAAGCTGATGTTTTATAAAAAGGTTGGCTTAAAAGGATATTAACTACATATACATATGCTGAATTTCGTAATGGAATTAAATTTGAATGAGTCATGCAAAGCCACGTAAAATTTCAATATACAATATAAAAGGCGCAATTTTGTTAGAAATTACATACTTCAAATATTGGTACGAAAAAATTGAGTGTACTAAAACACAAGCAAACATCAATAAAGAAATACTAGCTTCAATAATACACTGACTATAAATCAAATTATTATTAAGTACTATGTAGAAGTTGGACGACCTATAGCGTTTAAAGCGTATAATGGTAGTAAAATGTTTTGAATGAAGACGTATTTATTTATAGAAGCTTTAAAAATATGTGAAGGTTTAATTCTGTTGTTTGATATATAGATTATCAGAATAGATATTTCTAAGTTTCGTAAAAGTTAGAAGAATGTAAATAATGAAGTTAATACAACACTGCGTACATAATTCTATAAAAATACCTGAAGTTTTTGGCAAGATTAACTGTTAATTGCGTATATTAACATATTTGTAATAAAATTGGTATAGGAAATAGTCTAAGAAACAATGTAGTCGACGAAACCAAAACTAAATAAGTCTGATCTTTAATAACGACAAGATATATAATAAATTAAAGTACACTGTTGCCCAAAAGTGTGGTTACTTACTGATTTTCAAAAAAATCATATCCCACAATAAATTCACTACTGTTTCGAACTGAATGCTTCTGGTAACAATTATTGAAATTCTTCATTTTTAACGCCTGAAAATGAATCCAATTATTTGTAGTTACTTAATTTTTTTTGGTTCAAACAAAAAATGTCTATTTCCTTCAATTCATAGAGTGATTCGAAACATTTTGCTAGCTGTGTAAATAGTAACAGATATCATTCACTATTTAGTACCTAACTGAATTTTGAGTATCTAACTGAAATTTTAGTCGCTTTTAAAAAAGTTCGCATTACGTCAAAGCCATTACATTAATTAAATTAACAGTTTCACTTGGTTGGCGTAATTATTCGTTGAGACCACACAATAGAATTAATTATTAAAAATCTTTCGAAATATATTATGAAATTTACATCCCCCTAATTATTTATAGGGTACACGTATTTTATGTATACTCTTAACTGTAAGGAGTGATGACTGCATTCATTAATACTTGTAACAAATTATGTGAACTCGTATGAGAAATTTCTTCATTAATGAATCATACCAGTGATTGCTTTCGTTAATTGACACGGACACTAATCATGTGAGCAGAAGAGGTTACGTAAAGAAACCACAGAAGAACCAGGAAGGAATCTAAATGTCAGACAGCGAGACTTCGATCTCTCCTTAAGGTCGCATGAATTCGTTCTATCCATATACCACAATGGTATAATCGAAAAGCCCACTAACTATACCAATTTAGAAATTCGCCTCCGGGATGTAGGCGAATCGATGAATGAGTTTAAACGCGATAAGGAGGACAACGAACAAAAGCCGAGAATGAGACGAAATGTCATCTCCTAGACAAGGTCCTTGGGGTTCATTGCGATTCTTCCGATAAATGTTGTAACTTCACACAAGTCACGCGACACAATCAGTATTCGTAGACCTATTCTTTGCTAATGAGAAGGCCAACTTCTAAAGAAATCATGCAAATCCTCTCGTGCCTATAATTCCGTTGTACGAAGAGGCAGCTTGTTTTGTCATATACCTACCCTAATTCATTTACAATGCGGATGTAAAAACGATGAGAACTTGTAATCCAAATGCGCCCAACCCTGCAATTTTATTTCAGTGGTTGATCTTGTCGCATCATTGTCAAGTTAGGCAATAAGACAACCATTGAATTTACGCGACAATAATTAGATAACGTCCAGAGGTGTACTACTATATGACAAAAATTACAGACACTTTCTCATGAGTTCACCCGTGGAAGGTGTAACATTACCATGACGACATCAACTTTTAGTATAATATATTCTCACGCTGCGAAAGATTTCATATCGCTATAAGGCTCCCACTTTACTTCCGACATAGTAAAATTAGGCGAATTACATTTTACTTTGTGATATTTCCAAATATACATTTTCGGAAAGTCCTTAATTATTAATGCTAAAGAATACTTTTGAAAACGTTCACATAAATATTATTGGCATAAATAAAATTGAATAAAAAGATACCTTTGCTATGTGTAGATAGCTATAACAGTTATGAGACTTTGACAACTTTAAAACATTCTGTTTCGTTTAAAAAATTCGAAACCCGCAATATTCTCATAGAGAAAAGCAGGGAAAATATACACTGGAATTCGAAAGTTATTCTGTATCTTTAATACGTTAAGTATCTATGTGTGTCGCTTTCTTAGGATTCACTTAGGTACCTCCATGTATTTCTGAACGCTTTACAATTTTCTAATTTGTTCAGTTCGACCGGTATTTTTATAGTGCAAAAACGGAATCAAGAGAAAAAACATTTGAAAAATGTTGAACTTGTTCCTTAACTTTTCCTTAAAAACTAAAATTTTGCTTTCGTAAAACCCCTATAATTAGTAGAATCAATAAAATTCAATTATTTATTCCGAATATTTTCTTTTCTATGCATAACGAGTATTTAATGATGCTTTCTTTTGCTCAGTGCTTACCAATTATACGATTAGAACGGAATGTTATTTTCTTTAGACGAGCATTAAGAAATTTTTACATTTATTGAAAAAACTTATACTATAAACATATAAAAATAGAATCATGGCTATTTAATGTAATTCCATTATATAGTTACAACGAATAAACAGAATCCGACGTGCAGGCGTGCCGTGCCGTTGATATAGTTATTGTGAATAAGTTTGAACTTTTCTTACTCGTTCCCACGCTGATCGAAACCACGGTACTTTGTCCAACGCTATTATTTTCAACTTCATTACAGATAATTGATGAATCTTGTACTGTCACAAGATGATTCTTCAAGAGGCTAGAATTGCTGCAAGATTCTCGTTATTCGTTATTGAGCAAGTTCTCTGTGTTCTCACCACGTTGTTCCTTAAAGGTCTACCATTTCCATTCGGTTTTGCATAGAGTAGATTCACTTACAATATTTTCCGTCTCATCGAGATCCTATTTTTTGAAGCCACAACGTATTACCTTCAACTATGTGTAAGAACAAACTTATATTTCCTACCCTTAGACTCCGATTCGCAGATTCCTCGTTTTGTTTGCGCTCGTCGAGAGCACAACCTTGCCATCGAACATGTTGCTGGACCTGAACAGACGTACGAACGTTTCGATGGAAAAGTACCATCAAGCGGAAATAGCGATCCTGACATCACGCACGCATCTGAACCATGGTTCCCCGTCGTACTTTCTCAGCGCGTCCCACGAAATCACCGAGCACGCGCAAAATCTAACGAGGAAAGCTCTACGTATCGAGACAATGGCAATGATGTTGGTGGAAGCTCTGAACATGTCATCGAAACAGGCGTCCTCCGTGTTGCCTTCCGTAGCCGCAATCAATTGTCCTGATTCGTCTTCGTTTTTACAAGTGATGATCAGTTGCAGAAGATTCGATCCTCGATACAGAACGCACAGTGGAAAATGTAATAACGGTTTACATCCGACTTGGGGCGCCGCTCTAGAAGCTTACACCAGATTTCTACCGCCTGAATATATGGACGGTGTTTCTTTGCCACGTACCGATTTACCTAGCGCCAGAGAAGTCTCCTCGAGAGTACATTCCGGGGGATTGGATATTAAACACCCTTATCTGATGGCACTTACCGCGCTATTTGGTCAGTTTCTGGTTCACGATCTCGCTCATACGCCTAAGATGCAACTACCTGACGGTGCAAAACTGAAATGTTGTAACGTCGATTATGAACACTTCCATCCAGAATGCTTCCCGATCCGAGCTGATAATGCGATCGGGTGTATGGAATATTCGAGATCAGCGCCGCACCCAGGAAACTCATTACAGGTAACAGAAACGTTCTATAGTATACTTCTATATGTATAGTAAGATTTGTATTTGTTGTTAGTAGAATTAGTACCTGACACAGTACAATCCTTCTAGTCATAAAATTATGTCTTTTGTAACAGTCACTTTTATTATATCTATTTTCCAATAGTTGGACTAATTTCAACGTATTTTATACGTTGATTGCATACTAATCGTTGCATTTATACCTTCCCCTTTTACATTTGCATTCTTAAAATATTTTTTTGATACTGTAAATTTTAATAGTAGTAAAAGTAACATAAAAATTGCACCCACGTATACGGTCTATTCGTTGTTATTAGAAAAACGTGCACAAATATATAACACTATTTATTAAATCGTATGAGTTGGTGCATTATTCTCGTTTCCTTTTTGAAAGGATAGAAATTACCAACTACGGTAACATGTCGCGCTAAAAATAATCACAATATTTGGCATTAACATATTAATTTAATTTAAAGTCAATGTTAGATGCGATAATACTGTATCTCATTGCTCAAAACAATTGGAGGATCATGTATAGCAATTGCTCTGCTCGTCAATACAACGTATAATCTCTGAAAAGTTTTTTATACAAGTATAATCAGGTGTTAATAATGGTAATACCGTACGGAGAATATATCAATTTAGCAAACCTACAGAACTTGTTTTTTGTTTCTTTTGATTGGTGGATGCAACGGTACCGTCCAAAAAAGCGATCCCCTAAATCTTTTAAACAATATATTTATGATATATTTATATCCGAGAACAGTAGTTTTAACGCCGGAAAATATTTATTACAATATTGAAAAAATTACCGCATAAAAGAATTTTTGCGACATAGGGATGCAAATTGGGTCCTCGACAGCAGATCAACCAGGCATCCTCGTACTTAGACCTTTCTCCGGTTTATGGGAGTTCCGAAGACATAGCGAAAGCTCTGCGATCCGGCAAGGGCGGTTTGCTTAATACGCAGAGGAAGAATTTACCCATGCCTTCGCCGAAGTACGAAAGTTGCAGAAGCGCGAACAAAGCTTTCCCATGTTTTCTTAGCGGGGATTCGCGGGTAAACGAGAACCCTGGTCTCACTCTAATGCACGTACTTTTTCTACGGGAGCATAACCGAGTCGCTACTGAGCTGGGACAACTGAATCCTCACTGGGACGACGAGAGACTCTACCAGGAGGCAAGAAGGATCGTTATCGCGGAAATGGAGCATATAACTTATAACGAGTTTCTGCCCGTTGTTCTCGGTGAAACGGCTCTCGACAAGTACGTGTACTCTCTTTCGTACCATAATTAATTTTCAAGGATTAGCAGGATGTATTTATACGTGAAACGAACGCGTCGATATTTCTTTTCTATTATAGAAACGAAGAGGATATAATTCAATTAATAACCATAAAAACTGACTAAACTCTGAATATAGTAACAATACGTCAGTTAGAATTATTAAAATGTGGAAATCGTGTTCCAACGTTACGAAATATTAACGCAGTTTAAAGTCTTACATATTTTTAACTGAGCTTGTGTACAGGGTGTAACAAAAATGTTGGAGGACCCGGAAATGGGAGACTCACGAAGTGATTCGAAACAAGTTTTTCCTTAGCAAAAATGTTATCCGAGGCTTTGTTAACGAGATATTAACGAAAAACCCCGACTAATCAGAGCGCGAATCTGCCGGCCGAGTGTCCGCGGTAACGTTGGTGCGTGCTGCGATTAGTAGTAATTTAAAAGTATAATAAATTAAAAGTCAACATAAATTGCGCCAAAGGCACTATTATAATCTTAATAACCGTAAAATAAGAAGTTTGCAATCCATCATTTTAACGGGTTTGGTAATTATAGTATTAATGAATAGTATAGCAATAATACAAAAATTTCTGACTCACAATCAGTTACTGTACATGTAAAGCTTATTTATAATACACTTATGTACCAAACTATTCTCACGTTCAGAAAGAGACATTAAAAAATAGTGTCTGTGTCTCCCTAAACGCATACAATAAAAACAAAAGCTCAATTATTTTTTTAGGGCAAAGGGATAATTTGTGTCACGCGAAATCTTGCCCTTTGAAATAATGAGCGAAAACCTACATAATGTCGCCTATGTGAGGACATTTATCCTCAAGGAAATGATAATATTGTCATAAAGCAGGATAGTAATCAAATTCCCCGTACAATGAATCGGTAAATGTGAATTATAATTCTTGTAATTGTCGTCTAATTAAAGGTATCAGTTACGTTTAACACGGAAAGGATATTTTCGTGGCTACGATACTCGAGCAGACGCGACACTTGCGAATTCAGTTGCGTCGGCTGGACTCTTCTTCGTTGCCGCGTTGACCCCAAAAACCCTCGACCTAGTTGACTCACGATCAGCATTAAAGTCTGGAGAAAGGTCCTTATTATCGGCGTTCTACGCTCCGCAGGAGTTTTATGAAGCTGGTGCTATTGATCGTCTGATCGTTGGTGCTACAGGTCAGTTGAAATTACCTATAAATATCATACATACACACGCGCGCGCACGCACACACACACACACACACACACACACACACACACACACACACACACCCACACACACATATACATACATACAATATACACGGCTCAATTTGCGTTCGAGACTCATAGTCGCAAATTTTCTTAGATAAATCTTTATATCACTAGCAAAACAAATAAATTGATAGATAATGAATAGGACAAAAATGAGCCATTAATCTTTGCAACGTTATTTCTATTTATAAATGAAGAGAATATTTTACTTAATATGATATATATATGTATATATAATAAGGACTTAATATCGAATGTATATTATTCTTGTTAAAGTTTGAAAGTAAATTAGGAAGAAATCGTCACTTGTCTAAAGAAAATACATGTGTAAGTTTTTCATAATTAATTCAGATAAATAAATCAATTATTACGCAATGGTCACTTGTACATACCGAATTTTTCTAATAATAATAATCATTGAATTGAAGACAAAATTGATACACTTTGAACGTACTTTCGTATTTTAATTATTATGTACATGTACATGTATGTATAATTTTGTACATCAATTATGATGTGTTGATAACCATAAAGTACTTGTGATTTGTTGGATATTTGATTTCATATACCTACGTACAAATTCAGTTGTTTCCATTCTAGTCTAGCCGAATTAGACATGAGTTATAAAAAAAACATTAATAGGTATTTATCGTTTAATGCGGTCGTAGTTATGATTAGGAATGAGGATCTAGTCGAAGTAACACATGGATTTGCGATAATAAACAATTGGAAACGGTATAACCGTAAAAATTAGAACCTTTTCTACTTATCGGCTTATATCTTGGAACTGAGCGGACATGACGGAAAATATTGAATACAAAAGTTATAGGAAATAAAGTACTCTATAAAACGAGATATGTTTCGTTAATATGGTGCCACTGGTTCAGCTGCAAATTGCTTTTAAACAATATATTGGAGATTCCTTCAGACATTGATATCTCTATGAAAAGTGTGGGGATGCCGTTGAATCTCATAAATAAGGTACATAGCCCTAGTATTCCCAAACAAGTACTCCCAAGTGGTGTCCCGTCGGTTGAAAACTTTTTGTGTAACAAATTATGTATAAAGTGAAATATTCGACACTACCTATAGACTGTTACAGGTAAGACACAACGTTACTTCCGGTTGTAATGATTTCTCCATGACTTAAATGTTAATAAACAACCGAAACATTTAGTAAAATTTGTAATAGGAAAGTTTTATATCAATTTTTTCTAAATGGACGTCCAAATAAATGGAATAACTTTGAGAATAATTATTTAACAAAAGTGGCATTCTCTGCATTGGAAAGCGCTTATTTTTTCGCGAATTTGGATACAAAACTTTACCCTACGTTAATAAGGAACCGAGATACGATTTTTTTTAGATTCATATCTCAAAGGTATCTCCATATTAAGAGCTGAAATTTGCAGGGATTATAGAGGAAGGTAAAAAGTTTATGATATATTTGGTTGTAAATGAATTATGTGAGTTGTCTCGTAGAAGCAGAAGGTAGAAGTTGATGGGAATGCGCGTTGCACCCACCGTGCTCATTCGGACCGCGCGCCGCGCCGCGCAGCCTCGCACTGTTAGAGGAAAAGTAAAAAAGGAGCTTCATATAGTAGCAGCCGTTGATATCTCCGAAAGTTCTTAAGCAAAATTGACTTTTTTTCAATTTGGACATTATTTTGTAAATTTTTCTTGTAAATTTTCTTTGAATATACAGGGTGAGGCACTAACTATTGCCACCTAGAATAACTCCGAAAGTATGATAGTAGTAGAAAAGTTTTCGAAACAAAAGTTGCATGGGCCAACGGGGGCTGTTATATGACGTTAGTTTTGTCTTGTTAGGTGGAGTCGCTTCAGAGATTTGAAGGTCAACTTTATTTTTTTAGATAGAATGCTATGTTTTGGTACTTATTTTCTGATAGCCGTTATCGAGACGAATCCAATGATGTGCAACATTCAGGTCTTTGAATGTCAACGAAGGTCATTTAAGGCAAAAAGGTGAAATGAACATACATTTACAGAAGGTGTTCAAAGTGATTACCATTGGTAACAATGCAATGCTGCAATCTCCTTATCACGGATTGAGTACTATTTCTTATCACTTCGGTACTTATCCAATCACATGCTCTAACAATTCACTCTCGCATATCTTCAGGCGTAGTTGGAACTTCTTTATAAACAATGTTTTTCAAGAATCCCCACAAGAAAAAATCCTGAGGCGTCAAGTCTGGCGAACGAGGCGGCCACGGTACAACTCCTCCGCGTCCAATCCAACGATTTGGAAATCTTGTTTGCAACTCATTTCTAGCCACCAGCGAAAAATGTGCCGGACACCCATCGTGTTGATACCATATTCTGTTCCTTGTTTCTAAAGGTATTTCTTCCAATAACGGACCTAATGTTTCTTGAAGGAATATGGTGTACTTCCTACCATTAAGGTTTCCTTCGATGAAATAGGGGCTGATAATTCTGTCCTCAATAATCCCACACCATACATTCACCGACCACGGTTTTTGGTGTGCAACTTGCCGCAGCCACCGTGGATTTTCAGTTGACCAAAAATGCATTGCTTTGATACCAATGGTAATCACTTGGAACACCTTCTGTAAATGTACGTTCATTTCACCTTTTTGCCTTAAATGACCTTCGTTGACCTTCAAAGACCTGAATGTTGCACATCATTGGATTCGTCTCGATATCGGCTATCAGAAAATAAGTACCAAAACATAGCATTCTATCTAGAAAAACAAAGTTGACCTTCAAATCTCTGAAGCGATTTCACCTAGCAATAAAAAACTAACGTCATTTAACAGCTCCCGTTGGCCCATGCAACTTTTGTTTCGAAAACTTTTCTACTACTATCATACTTTCGGAGTTATTCTAGGTGGCAATAGTTAATGCCTCACCCTGTATAAGGAAAATAGGTTAAAGATATCAGCTGATAAATAAAAAAATACTGATTTTTACGGTTATACCGTACGCAAATATTTATTATTGCAAATCATTTTTTTACTTCTAACAATTCCTAAAACGATAAAACACCTGTTATATTTTCTGTGTGAAATAATACATTTTATGCCTAAGTCAGCTGGACCATTAAAAGAAGCACAGTTCATTACAGATATAGGCATGGTTTTAATAATGTACCCTCGCGAGCAAACTCGGCTTCTGCTAGGGGAAAAGGGACGTAGAGAAGGGCCTCCTACTATGCTCCTACCTCTTGGTATTTGGAATTATTGAAATTTATGCCAAATTAATATTCGACTTAACATTTATTTTAATACCTAGGATAAATTTACCAAGTAATAGGAGAGTTTTCTTCTACGCCTTTTCTTCCCCTAGTGGAAGCCGAGTTTGCTCGTCGGTGTACATCGCATCTAGTGAAGCATAAAATAATAAAGTACACGTAGCGTTCGAATTAAATTTTATTGAATATTACAACAATCTACTGACACGTTGTCCCATGAGAACTTGGTTTTAATGACGATCTAGGATGCAAGATTTAATTTCCGTGACAGCGGGCCATTCTAGGAAGCCTTTACCGCCAGGATTGAATGAAATACTTTTGGAACGATACTTCCATGATGGAAAAAGCAACGATATTGCTGTGGATTATGCTGCGCAGGTCATACAACAAGGACGGGATCACGGCTTGCCATCTTATGTCAGATGGCGATCATTCTGTGATTCGCCAGATATTAACGAGTTTGAAAGTCTTAGAGGATCAATAGGCAAAGATACCATAGGAAAACTTCGTGCAGTTTATAGGTAAGAATACATATTTTAATGAATATATAGTAATTGTCGAATATATTGATATTACATAAAATTTAATTTGAAAAAGTTAGGAATAACAATATTTTGCACTTTAAAAAAAAAATATATATTAAATTATAAATGTGAAGAAACTTAAACAATAGTTATGTAACTGTATTCGAGGTATGGTACAAAAGATGTGTGATTTTTTATGGTGTATAGTGATGAATTACATATTCTTTAACTATTTAGGTCTTCTCTTTATCATCTTTATGTTTTATCATTCTCTTTTGTTTATTATTCTTATGAAGTTAAAATTGTCATAATTAATAATCATTGTATACTATTATAAAGATCTAATTTATTTTTCTTAAATTTATGATTCATTAGTTTCTATACGATCCTTTCAATTAAATGTATGTTTATGATTTCAATTTTGTAAGTGAAATTCTTATCGCAACTTTCTACTTTTTATGTTGTCCAATTTACAGAAATGTGCAGGACATAGATCTGGTAACAGGAGCACTTTCAGAAGAAACTATGTCTGATTCTGTTTTGGGGCCAACGTTTCTTTGTTTATTGGGTCGTACTTTTCGAAATATTCGGTTCGGTAAGTGAATTTGGTATCATAGTAAAAACCTTATGGAACATATGAAACCAACAATTGGTGTTCAAGACATATCTGATCACAGTGATCAATGATATTTTTTGTAATGCTGCATTGAAACAAAACTATCTAGGTAAATGTGTGAACGTATCCCAAACACTAGTTGTCAGTCAATGATTGGATGTCTCCTATTTGCAGATCATTTAAAAGCATATGTGGTACAGCAGAATTTTTCTTAACCGAAAATCCGTTATCCGAATACACTCTTTTACTCGAACGTTCTACTACCTACCTATACATATCGTATATTTGGATACTAATTAGTATAAGTCTACGAGTGGAACTGTTTATATAACACCTTACCGTAAGCTGTGTAGTGGGAGCCATATTCTACGAAGTCCATATTTGATAGTAAAACTTTGATGACAAAATATTTTTTTTTTCAATATAAAATTGAAAAAATGTATACAGGGTGTTAATAAAAATGTGAGACACTTTCACAGCATGGATTGTACATGCTAAACTACAACGAAAATTAAGAATGACGAAATTGCGTTCGAGCCTTCATTCCGTGTTATTCATTGTTGGTAATACAGGCGAAACACGCGTAAAATACGTCTGATGCGACGGGTCATTCTACTTGAGAGGAGTGTGCTTCAACTGTTCCATAAGTTATTTCATTCATTAAATTATTTAAATTATTTAAATTCAATTAGGTCATCGATCGAGCACGTGTATCAGCTGAGAATCGGCTGTTCAACATAGTATAACGTGTCGTATAACCCATCACATCATACGTATTTCATACGTATTTTCAACACTTAATACGATAATTCAGAAACGAAGCCTCGAACGCAATTTCGTAATTTTTTATTTTCGTTTTACAATTAGTTTAGATATCTCTATTTATACTCCCATATTTTTACTAACGCCGTATATTTAACGACTTTATATTATTATTTTTCGTGTATTCACAGTCCGCAGAAAGTGTAGAACATACAGAGTTTTTATAAGCAGGGTAATTAAGCAAAATCCATATACATATTGAAATTACAATTTGGAATCTATACATGTTTAATCAATTCATATTTAATTATATTATTCGTTATTTCTATCGTTACCATTTTTATTCTTTTCTTTTTTTTTAAATATATACAGATCCGTATAAGAAAAGTAGGTGTTTTAAAAAATCAAAAATTCACTTGTGTACATATTCATGTTGCCCAATTAATTTGATTACAGAAGATTCTACAGTACTTACATTGGCATAAGATTTATATGTGTACGTATGTATTATGTAGGTGACAGATATTGGTACGAAAATGCAAACACTCCAGGTTCATTTACTTTGAATCAATTAGAAGAAATTCGTAAATTTACAATGGCTCAGATCTTGTGTTATAATGGCGATCGAGTGAATTGGATGCAACCTAGAGCGTTTCTTCTGCGAGACCGTTTCTTGTAAGTTTGTTAGTTAAGTCTAATTAACTTAATTAATTAATAACTATTTTTCAACTTTTAGAAATGATATGATAAATTGCACGATACACACGAGTGCATCACCGAATCTTTCAGCTTGGAAAGAGAACAAGATTTCGTAACTTTTGTGTGGTTTATGCCTGACATATCCTTGATTGTACATAACAAATGTTAATTTTAACTACTATTAATTGAAGACATAATTATACTTATTAATCAATGTTGTTCCTTGTAGTAGGAGAAATACATATTGCACTATTTTTGAAAGATATTCAACGGTACATTGTGAAATGACTAAAATGATATTCGTTTTACAAAATGTACATAAATTTTTTATTTACAGCATTAAATATAAGTTTTAAGTATGTAATAAGTACGACATTAAAATTTAACTCAGATAGCACATGACGCCCAATGACGCCTTGAAGACGGCTTAAAAACGCCTTAGACCTAAAATAGCCGTAAAATGGACGTCTTCAAGGCGTCATGTGCCATCTGGGTAATAGATGCAGTATTCCTTCTCAATTAGCTTGCTTCGTCAAGTTCTTTTTTATAATCGCATCACTATCTCCACCATATAACCCATTTTCAGTTTTACGAATGACAAGAAACTAAGATAATGATGTAGCGTGAAAACGGATACGACCAAAGCAAGACACAACCAATGAAATAATCGTAGAAACTTTATTTGTTGCTGTTTATAATTGTGTTGCCAGTCCCGAGCAATTTGATTATATATAGAGAAGGAATGCTGTGTCTACAAATGATAGATATTAAGGTATTATCAATCAAACATTACATGAAGTACATAAAATACTGTTATATTTTTAATAAAAATTTTAATTGACTTTTACTAAAACGTATGTAATAGATCTTGCTATGAAAAATGTTTAAATCATTTATATCTACATAAAAATTAGTGGTTCGTTGGGTGCCAATTAATCGTCCCAAATACAAGCTGCTCTCTACAATACAAATTATCACTCTCTATATTTTTATTTAACAAATTTTGTACGTTTGTAATACTTATAATAATAATTACTCTTGGGAATTTCGAAGCATTATTATAACCTTTACCACATCTTTTGCAGTTACATTTATTTACGAAAGCGTCTATGCTATTGTATTACGACAATATTGTCCTGTGCCTAAAGAATATAGATATCCAAAAATCCTATATATTAGATAACACGCCTCATTGTACGTCAATGACACGATAAAAAAACTCCCTCCATACTATAATTACTTCTCGAAATTATCGTTGTTCCAATGATAAAATTGCGAAACTGCAAGCAGTTAATTTTTTAAAAGGGAAGGAAAGCACTTTGTCGATGTAAAACCACTTGGTCGTGATTTTATCCCACAATTAACTGTGCCATTTATATATTTATTTGTTGGTCTTTTTAAATACATACATATATATATAGTGAGTCACAAAGTTAAATAAATAGTTTCGCAACTATACCATTGGAAGGACAATATACTCAGTCAGCCAAACCTGCAAAGCCAAATTTTGTCGAATGCCTGTTATAAAGTTATGACTACAAGTTCAATGCAAGATTTTCCACAAACAACTTGCGCGTACATTGGGAGCAACATAGGCAGCAAATTAACAATAACATATGCGGCATACATATTGGCTCGCGCAGATTCTGTTCTGTTTTTGCCCCCAATTTGACACAGGTTATGTTGCAGGATTTACTGTCAATTTACTTTACTAATTTGTCAGCTGGCGTTGCCTGCAAAATCCAAGCCAAATGCGGAAACAGATGGCTATACTTCTTGAGACTTTTGTCATTATTTGCTGGCAATTTGCTCGAAACTTGTACACAACTATGTAGTAGTCAGGGTGTAAATATATACCATGTAGAAGCATATAAATAAACAATGAATAATATTTCGTTTTAAACTCAATTAAATCCTTAAAATGGGAAATAAGTTTTAATTTAATCCTGAATTTTATGAGCTATTCAATAAAAGTAAAGTTTCTTATAAAGTTAAAAAGTGCAAAGTATTTTAAACATTTGTATTTTCTGGAGTTCTTCAGCTTTTCACATAGATTACAAATTTTCATCTGTATACTGTCAATTCTTCTGCTACCAACGTCAAGGTTCCTGGATTTGTTTAACCATTCTATTACCAAAAATATTTTTTTTAAGAAATTCAATCTATCCTATTACTACTGTTTCACTAAAGACAATGAAAGTGATATAGTGAGAAAATAAAATATTACATAATCATATATTATCGCTTATAATATTAACTTAATTTTATTTCACGTACTTATGATCAAATTTAGATTAATTTGAATTAAATTGCTATAATACAATATAATATCGCATCTTTTGGAATACATACAATGTACTTAACCTTTCTATTTTCTTCATTACAGATGTAGTTTTATAAAAATATATTAACTATGTATCAAATAGTAAGTGAAATAAATAATTATGTTATAGATAGTAACGTTAAATAATGAATCGTATAACTGTATTTCGGTTTAGTTTGCTTCTCCATCAATTCATATTTCAAATTCCGGATATCAGAAACGTAATACTATCGTATACAATTCTAAACATTGAGAAACTATTTTCTCCAAGTTTTAAAATACGGTAATTGTAGCTATCACATTGTAATTAAATATCACTCAAGTTATAAAGTAATAAATTTACTTACTTTAATTGAGTTTTATTGCTTCTTGAACAAATTTGATAAATGATTTCGATATTTGTTTTGTACCAGAACATTCGGGATAATTCTCGAATCGACGGGGGCGAGAAGGCTGTGCAGTACGTTGATTGGCCTATACATTAGAATCTGCGCTGCCATTGGCTGCTTGCGATTATGCATGGTTACACGGAGTAAAATCTCTTAATGCGCGACGGTGGGATGCGCACTACTAGCTTTGTGAAGGTTGCATCACTCCACGTGAAGTTGGGCTACTCGCGTCTCTTCAGCTTTTTGTTAAATTGAACGATTTAACTTATAAATATCAACATGCTGACGGCTGCAAAGTTGTTAACTCGAAGCTGTAGCAGTGTCACCTGCGACATTGCTAGAAAACAACAATTTAGCACGATTCTTAAACATGTAAGTTCTGATGGCGATTCACAATGTACCGTCCGCAACTTTTTTTGGCCGAATATTTTTCACGTATAACGCATACAATATCGAAACTAACTCATTATTGTATATAAAACGATATTGATTTCATTATTATGTATCACACACTATTTTTTTATCTAAGTAGCGACACTTTTTTCCTTAATGCTGCAAGACAATTGCCATCTAATAGCCGGCACGTGATCGGCACAATTTTTCACTCTTGAACCTGAATTTTAGGCAAAATACAACTATGTGATATCTGTTGCGTTTGTATTTGTCATGAACTAAATACAATTATTCAAAATTTGTTTAATAAATCATTACATCTACTCGCGTTACTAGTAATTCACATTTTTATTACAATAGAATATTTCATAACTAGTGTGTGTATGTATGTATTTATTACTTACAATATTTAAATATGTTGCAGGTTGCAGCTCCTACATATATTATACCACAGCGATCTACAAATCTGCATCAGTATCGATACAAGTAATTAACAAACATTATCTCTAAAATGTATTATTGTGTATTATGTACCCTTGCGAGCAAACTCTGCTTCCGCTAGGGGAAAAAGTGAGGTAGGCGGAAGGGCCACCTACCATTTAATTTTGGCAGTTACTGAAATGTATGCCAAATTATCATTCCGTTTAACATTTATTTCAGTACTTGAAATAAATTTACTATGTGGTAGGAGACTTTTCTTCTGCGCCACTAGTGGAAGCCGAGTTTGCTCGTGAGTGTATTTGTTTTTAAGACGTATAAAAATTTCATTTATATAGATCTGAAGGAGTGAAAGGTGCAGTTATTGGTATTGATCTTGGTACAACATTTTCATGTGTAGCTGTGATGGAAGGAAAACAAGCTAAAGTTATAGAAAATGCTGAGGGTTCAAGAACTACACCATCTTACGTAGCATTCACAAAAGGTTAAAGATGCTTATTATATAAATGTTTTTATGCTTTATGAATATTTTTTATATTGAGCAGGTTGAATATTATTATGTAAATAATGTTGTTTCATAAAACTCTGTGGAATGAAGAGTTTATTACATTGTATGTTTTATTAGAAACAAAATCAAGATGTTATGAATTTTCAGATGGAGAACGTTTAGTTGGTATGCCAGCCAAGCGTCAAGCAGTTACAAATTCATCAAACACATTCTATGCTACAAAACGATTAATTGGACGAAAATTTGATGATCCTGAAGTAAAAAAGGATATGTATGTATTATTATTTATGTATATTAATATTTTTCTGTTTTGCATTGACAAAGAATATTTACAATTTTAGGAAAACTGTAACTTATAAAATTGTTCGAGCTTCCAATGGAGACGCGTGGGTACAAGGAGGTGATGGTAAAATGTACTCCCCTAGTCAAATTGGTGCATTTGTACTCGTGAAAATGAAGGAAACAGCTGAAGCATATTTAAATACGCCAGTAAAAAATGCTGTGATCACTGTTCCTGCATATTTTAATGATTCACAAAGACAAGCAACAAAAGATGCTGGTCAAATCTCTGGCCTTAATGTACTTAGAGTGATTAACGAACCAACAGCAGCTGCTCTGGCATATGGCATGGACAAAACAGAAGATAAAATGTAAGAATTATACGTTTAATAACATTGGATACGTAATTTTATATATATATATATAAAAGTTAGGTAGAATCTAGAATGATGTGTTTATTTTTCGTCTCTTAGCATTTTTGCATTAAACATGCTGACAACGTATACTGACTAATCTTGTATTTGACTAATGCTTTTAGCTTATTTTAGTACATGAAAAAGGAAATTCTATGAACATAATACTTTCTTTTTAGCATTGCAGTATACGATCTCGGAGGTGGTACATTTGATATTTCTATTTTGGAAATTCAAAAAGGAGTCTTCGAAGTTAAGTCCACAAATGGAGATACATTCTTAGGAGGAGAAGACTTTGATAATGCTTTAGTTAATTATCTTATGAAAGAATTTAAGAAAGATGTGAGTATATTGAAACAGAATAATTTTTACTGTTAATAATGTAATGTTATTATTTAATATTTCAATGTTTTTATAGCAAGGTATAGATATATCGAAAGATGCAATGGCTATGCAGCGGTTGAAAGAAGCAGCTGAAAAGGCAAAGATAGAATTATCTAGTTCCCTTCAAACTGATATAAATTTGCCTTATTTGACTATGGATGCCGGGGGACCGAAACATTTAAACCTTAAACTTTCGAGAAGTAAATTTGAAAGTCTTGTGGCCGATTTAATTAAGCGTACGATTCAGCCATGCCAAAAAGCACTTTCTGATGCTGAAGTATCAAAATCTGACATCGGAGAAGTGTTGTTAGTTGGTGGTATGACAAGAGTACCTAAGGTTCAACAGACGGTGCAAGAAATATTTGGTAGACAGCCATCAAAAGCTGTAAATCCTGACGAAGCTGTAGCTGTTGGAGCTGCAGTACAAGGAGGTGTACTTGCTGGAGATGTAACTGATGTTCTTCTTTTGGATGTCACGCCCCTTTCGCTTGGTAATCATTTGTTTTTCAATGATACTATTAATATTTCTTTTGAACAATGATGCTTATTATGACTAATCTTCTCTCTGATAATATTGAAGAACACAGATAACTGAGTTCTATGTATTACAAATTTTTACATGTAGAAATGTAAAATAGTAGTATTCACACATTACTATCTTTACCTTCCAGGTATCGAAACATTGGGTGGCGTATTTACAAGATTAATTTCACGAAATACAACTATTCCTACAAAGAAAAGTCAAGTATTCTCTACAGCAGCTGATGGGCAAACTCAGGTAGAAATTAAAGTTCATCAAGGTGAACGAGAAATGGCTAACGATAATAAACTTCTGGGACAATTTACTCTTGTTGGTATTCCACCTGCTCCACGAGGGGTACCACAAATAGAAGTTACATTTGATATTGATGCCAATGGCATCGTTCATGTATCCGCTAGGGATAAAGGAACTGGGAAGGAACAACAAAGTATGTAACATATGAAGTATATAAAAAAAAGTTTATAATGTTTATAAATTTATTGTCTTTAACTATTTATTTTTTATTTACAGTTGTTATTCAATCAAGTGGTGGCCTCAGTAAAGACGAAATTGAGAATATGGTGAAGAATGCTGAACAATATGCTAAGCAAGACAAAATCAAGAAGGATAGAGTTGAGGCTGTGAATCAAGCTGAAGGAATTATCCATGACACAGAAGCTAAATTAGAAGAATTCAAAGCGCAATTACCACAGGACGAAGTAAGAATACATTACATTTATACGTGTAAATTTATGTTTCTTTTTATATTGACAATTTCAATATTTATTTGTAGTGTGACAAATTGAGAGAATTGGTTGCTAAAATGCGAGAGACGTTGGCCAAGAAAGACGATATAGAGCCAGAGGAAATTAAAAAGCAAACGAATGAATTGCAACAAGCAAGCCTTAAATTGTTCGAGATGGCGTATAAGAAGGTATATTATATAATATTAAGCAGTAATTCTGTTAGATAAGCTTTTAGAACTTAAAACAAATATAAAGTTTATTTAATTATAGATGGCCGCGGAACGGGAAAGCCAAAGTCAACAAGAAGATGGAGCTACAAAGAAGGAAGAAAAGAATTAATCACATTTAAGACAACATATTCGGGCAAAACAAATTTATTGCACAGCTGTAGGAGCACCAATGAAGATCTTACATGCTCAAACAAAGCACATTGTCGCGTAACAGATAACACAATTCTAACAAAAACAAAAGGATGTATTATTAGTATTTTTGTTTTTGAGCATGTGTGATTGAGAATGGTAATAATTAATTTAAAATTGAAGGGTGAAGTATTGATAAGACTCCTTCAGTCGAATGGTTATAATGTGTATCGCTTTAGAACTGCGTGAACATTTTTAACTGTTTTAAGAAGGCCGTAATGTGAAACAGCTTTAAAAACATTTTGTTTTATAATTCGTACTACTGATCGCTTAAAACTGATGAACATGGAAGAGTGAAGTGTTTTGCATAGTATATATTTATTACACATTCAATTACAATCTTGTGAGAGGAGGTCAAATTGTAAATTCTGTACATAACTATTTACATTGACATTGCTGTAAGCAGTTTCTTTATCATTATGCGCGGGAAGCGTAAAAGTGTCATACTTCGTGTCAGTTTTACTTGGCCTCATACGAGAATAACGATGGAAATTGGTAGCTCGACATGTTGTCACAATTATGCAAATCTGTAACTATAGAATTTTGTGGTAATTCATCCAGTATGAATGCGAACGGATAAAAGTAAGAGCGAATGAAATGTATGCTCGGTGCAAAACAAATTATTCTATAGGACGTACGCGATATGTAGAGTATGTTAGGAAGTATTGTATTATGATGTACCCATGTTATTAAAATTTTTTATTTGAATTGCGAAATTATAGAATATAATTTCGATAATTTTGTTGTGTTTCCTAATAAATACATTTAAAGTAATACATATTGTATATGTAAATATATATAAACTTTGGTAAAGTTTTATTCCTGTACCCATGAAAGCATAATTATTTTTACAATTAAGAACGGATCTATAAAAACAATGTTTAGAATGAAAGAGCTTTCAGTTTATAGTATTTTTGTTATATTGTTATTTTGTTACTTATATTCTGTTAAAGTTTATTTAACACTTAAGTGCGGGACGTAAAATTCCTCAAGAGAATTAAAGCGTGAGCACACCTATGAACTAGTGTTGTATAAAGCTCGAGTCTTTGAAGCTACAAAGCTTAGCCTTAAAAAAATCATATGAAGCTCGCGGCTCGAGGCTAACACGTTCACTGCCGAGCGTGTTTCTGCTGATTTTGTCTTCAGCGCCAAAGAGTGATTGCCCATTAGAATCATATAGTAATATATTACAAAATTAGATTATATGTATTGTGCAAACTTATCATGCGTAGTACATTAATCTTGCTGCCGGTCATCTATGACTCCCATGGCGTAAGAGTATGTTTTCAGTCGATAATACTATATTTTGAACACTACAGACAAATTTTTAGCAATGTTTCATTTCGTCTACTATTCAATGGTTATTTTGTTTCATTTTTTATTTCCCTTTCTTGGTATTAATCTCTCCTGTGTTTGCAGTCATGGCTGTATTCTTTAAAAACTGTATAAAGTATAATATTATAGATTTAGTGTTAATTCCATTATTTAACACTTAAGGGTTCTAGAAGGTTGAACCTTAAACCTTCAGACTTAATGTGGAATAACACAGTGACGATTGGAAAAAATTAAGTTTTTTATATATACTTTCAAAGTATAATTTTTCGAAAATATTCTACTAAAATATTAA
>NW_015374101.1:5988-6217 GCF_001272555.1 Dufourea novaeangliae | reverse complement strand
ATTGACTTTGATATTTATTTTCTTATGTACTGTGATTTATTTACTGTGCATATTATGTATTTTATATGTATTGTATAAAGAAAAATATTTTTCCAATCAGTTATTCCATCGAAAGAAGACATCGATCAACGTCTACATCTTCAAAGCGTGCGTCTACCACTGCGTTAAGTTACTGTAAGTTAAACTTAAATCATAATTCGATATTCATTGTTATATTCATATTCATCAT
>NW_015374101.1:5407-5801 GCF_001272555.1 Dufourea novaeangliae | reverse complement strand
GGTACGGGCAGTGGGTCTGTACACTAAGACTGTTTGCCGATCCCTCTGGTTTCTATTGAGAAGCCAGATATCGGACGTGTTTAGTCTTTGCCTGGTAAGTAGGATTTGGAGAAAGACTCGTGCGTGCAAGGGTACGGAGTAGTCGGGAGGCTGCTCCGTAAACAGAGAATCTCGCTTGCACTACCATGCTTGTGTACTCCTTTGGTTCGGGTCTGGTACGCAGGTGACCAGCCCAAAGCTCCATGGCAGTAAAAGATGGATCCGGGTTAGCGAGGTGTCGCCCGTCTTTCCTATTTTATTAAACCAGGTTAATATATATATATATACCATACTGTAGTTTAACCTGGTTCATCGTAGACTTAATAACTGCTTGGTATATAGAATATTAGGTGCG
>NW_015374101.1:2222-4883 GCF_001272555.1 Dufourea novaeangliae | reverse complement strand
AAGTGTTACAGTGATATTTCGTTACATGTTCCATAATGTCAATAGATTTCCCCGCAACATCCATAATTATTACAAATGTCAATATAACGAAACATCTTTTATGCGTTGTTTGTAATGTAATAAAAATCTGTGTTTCGATTACGTTTTTGATACGTATTACTCACTTATATGTAATAATATAGAATAGAAATATACTGTTAGTCCGATATTTGAAAATATACATGCGTTCGTTGTCACTGTTAAACTGTTGTAATAACAATGGAATAATAAAATAATTTACTCAAATGTACATAATAATATATATACATATTCATAAAAACAATATTAAGCGCAATAACTTTTTTGTACGCAAAAAAAAACCTATAGGTCCGTCGGGACTAGAACGCAAGACTCCTTTCTAAAACGTCTACTTTACAGTGAACGGACGAAAGAGAATCCGTTCACGACCATGGTCCCTTCGATAATTTTCCGACGTACCGAACACTCATGAGCTGACAACATTGCGGACTTTAGAATCGACAACACTGTAGAAGTTAGACTAGTTGAGATCGAATGGATTTAACGTAGTTCACAAATTCACCGTTCTCATAACGTAGAGGGCAGCAGAAAATCCCTGACTTTTTACACTATCGGTATTTCAGAACATGAGACACCAAGTCCCATAAGATAATAGGTCTATCCTATACCTCGTCGGTGGTCGAATATCACGTGAATAACGAAAACAATGTCCCAACTTTGTCTCTCAGATCAATGAACCGTGAACAAATTGAGAAACTATTTTGTTCGACGCGTAACATCCTATGACTTGTATATCTTGCTCAAGTATACATACATAGGTATTTTGTAATAAAAGAAAATTTAACGTATTGTCCAAAATATATTTTTGATCACCCTATTAGTAATAGTTTAATGAGGTTTGGGTGTTGCAGAACTAATTTACAAAAACCACGCTTTTCAGGACGTTTTTGGATTATTCCCCCTTGAAGCTTTAAAAGCTTGAAATTTGTGTAATATTAGAGTTAAAAACTGAAAACTTTTAGGTTAAGTTTTAAGGCTTCGAAAACCGAAGGTCTGTACATTACTTCACTACATACAATTTATACGACTCGAGCCTTCAAGCTTAAAGGCTCGAGCGTTAAAGACTCGAGCTTTCACGGCTCAAGCTTCGAACCTTGAGGGTTCGAGCCTTTATGGTTTGAACCGCGACTCGAGCTCGAGACTCTAGAGATGGCGTGCAAAATCACCAACAGTGATTTATCACAGTGATTGCCGAATCACGATCACGGTCGTGATTTAACTTCATTCACGACCGTGATAGCGATTTTTTTATCTCGACTGAATTTGCTCACTGCGATCGTAAGTCCTTGATCTTTAAACAGAAAAACGTATTTAATATGATTTTACGATGAATTACATTACTACACTGGGCGCCAAAATTAAAGCATCACTAAAATTTGCCGAAAATATTGGTCATCTTCAGATGCCTATATCTTCGCGAAAAATAGCTATAAAAAAGATTGTGATAGAGCATTTTGTAGCCCGAAGTTTCTAGTTTTTGAATCGGGAATTCAAAAATTATTTTTATGTAGTTTGTTCCTTTTTTTTTAAGATGAAGCGCAGTAAGCGAATGTTAAAAAATGTTGGTCAAGTTTGAGAGGATGCATGGGCCAAATGAAATTTTTTCTGGTAATTCCAATGGAATACTTTTAAAAAGTAAACTTTTCTCTTTAATTTCGTTTTTTTAATTTTGTTGTACAGTTTATATTGGCCGAGTTATTCGTCATCATATGAGAGAAGGTACTATCCACTTTGAGCGCCTGTAACTTGCGAACGCATGATCGTATAGAAAATTCCAGAAGTGATTTGGAAAGCTGAGAGATTTCTCTTTAAAGACCTTTAGTTGCCAATTTGTTGAAATTTTTGTTCGTCGTCTACAGTCCATTTCAAAATAACGTAAAATATTGCATAAGTACCATTTTTCACAAAACACGATGCCATTTTAACAAAAATTGTGGAATCTTCCAGGTGTCTACGTTTTTTTTAAGTTAAAAGTACACGTAACCCCTGTACCAAAGGCCGCATTGATCAGATTTTTTTTACCCTGTGCCCTCGATAGTGAAACTTGCGATACAGTCTGAAAAATTGGTGAATGACTTTTTTGCGGTACGTTTCCTCTTTAAAACGATTTCGCAGCGTTTGAACTGTTGTGGTTTGTGACTTCTTAGTTTCACTTTATTTTAGAAGAAAGTAGAGATGTCAGAAATTTAGCAAACACATTTTTATACAATCTCTTCGCAATGACAAAATGTGCACATTACTGCCGGCATTAGCATTACCCAAGGCGTACCACAAGAAGGTTGCACTGTCGGATTTACGCTTCACTGCGTATGTACAAGCATGGAGAGATGAGACCCTGTGGTTCGTCATTCTCACAGTATTTTTTGACTCCAAACTCACTCTCCGATGCGTGCGTACGTGCATGTATGCATATGTTGTGTTTAATAATGGGTATTACCGCTTCTCCGGTTGATTACTTCTTTTAATCGTTTGCGCATATTAATGCACCTTCGTATGATTGACTGTGGTATTCTTCGCGAAATTGCGAAATTTGGCGGAGGGCGTGCGCTAATTGCCCTAAATTCGCCAAGTCTGGGTATTGCT
>NW_015374101.1:0-1115 GCF_001272555.1 Dufourea novaeangliae | reverse complement strand
CTGCACGCGCCGCAATAGCAGCCGGCAGCGCCGGCCGGTCACCAGGTCGTGGGCCCATACGGGATGACCGTATAGGGCCATGGCCCGCACCACCCCCATGTATAGGCGGCGTACCTTCTCATATGGTCCCCCGAGATTGGGCATAAGACGACCCAGGAGGATCGCCACGCCCTGAATCCGGGGGACTAGGCGGTCGAAGTGAACTTCGAAGTGCCAGCGGCTGTTCAGAACGAGGCCCAGATATTTCATCCGGTCCCCGATCTGGACGCAAGCGTTTCCTACTCGGAGCCAGGCACTAGGGGCTCGCCGCGACAGAGGCAGGCCATGGAACATGACCGCCTCTGTCTTTTGCGGCGAGATGTGCAACCCCAGTGCCCGGATCCGGGCGACAATGAGTGCCACCCCCACCTCTGCCAACCGGACGGTCCTCATCCATTCCCTCCCGACCACGATGATCAGAGTGTCGCCTGCATAGCGGACGACACTCACACCGGGCGGGAGGGGCCCGCGCAGAACCGAGTCGTACCCCAGGTTCCATAACTGGGGTCCCAGTACGGACCCCTGGGGAACGCCTCGGTTGACTCTCCGCCTATCGGCCAGGTGGTCCGACAGCACGACCCGGAGATACTGAGGCACTCCGTGTTCACAGAGTGCCTCCCGGATCGTGTTCCAGCGGATGGTGTTAAACGCATTGGCGATATCCAAAGATATCACCAGCGCAACACCACCGCTGGAAACTGCCCGGCCCGCGAGGGAACGGACGTGGTCGATCGCATGGAGCGTCGACCGTCCCTCGCGGAAACCGTACTGGCAGTCTGCCAGACCACCTCCAGCCATGCTCCTCGAGAGGCGGGAAGCCAGCACTCGCTCAAAAAGCTTCCCCGCCTCGTCGAGGAGACATATCGGCCTGTAGGCAGACGGAGAGTCTGCGGGCTTTCCCTGCTTCAGGATGAGGACCATCCGGTCCTGCTTTCAGGACAGCGGGACCCGCCCCGACTGCATAAAAGCTGCTGAACAGCTGTATGAGTCGGGGCCCGAGGACGCGTGAGGCTAAACTCAGCGCCCGGCCTGGGATGCCGTCCGGCCCCGGAGCCTTATTGGCCCCGATGCGCGCG
>NW_015374100.1:66152-85787 GCF_001272555.1 Dufourea novaeangliae | reverse complement strand
AAATTCTAAAGAATAACGGCTTTCTCAAAAATAGCATTGCTGGCGCGCGTGTCATAAACCGAGGCGACCATTTGCACGCCAAATGTTCGCATCTGTACGTACCGATGGTCCCTACAGGACGATAACCAGAAGTGGTTACGTGATTAATACGAAAAACTTTTGCGGTTCCTTGCATTATATTATTAATGAATGTTTTACCGCGCTCAGTGAGTATCGCTTGCGGTGCACCGAAGACGGTAATAAAATATCGCGAGATTGCGTCAGCAACTGTGAGCGCTCGTATGTCGGGCAACGAAAAAGCCATGCAGAATTTCGAAAGCTGGCATTGAATCGTTAATATGTGACAATTTCCAATAGATGTTACCGGAAGTGACCTTACTGTGTCCAATGCAATTTTATCAAAGGGTTTCGCCGGGGTATCGGTAATAAGCATCGGTTCTCGAGTTTTAATGCGTACAAGTTTCTGTTCCTGGCAACTGGTACAGTGTCGTATGAAATCTACGTTTCGTCACATTTTAGGCCAGTTGAATAAACTTCGAATCCGTGGGTAGGTTTTCGTGACTCCTTTGTGTCCTTCTATCAGGCTTTCGTGATAATGTCGCATGATGCCTTCCTGTTCATCTTTTGGGGGTTCCTGGATTTCGCCGGTACATATCGTGATTTTTACGGGCTGTTCCCAAAAGATTTCAGTTAAAAGTTTCTGGTGGGTGTTATGATCGAGATGATGTAGAATTTCACCATGTGTGGCTATACGAATTGAAGTTATCTTTTCAATTTTCATTGTTTCTTTAAGAGCAGAAGGTGAATGCGACAGTTCCGAAATTCCCATTTCGTGGAAGAAATTTCTGGTTTCCACGATGCTAAAAACCTTTCCTTCGCTGTTAAGGGTTTCGATTACGCGCCTTGGGTTTAGGTCTTCGGTGATTAATACGGTCTCCTCTAGGAGTCCTAGAGCTTTTAGAGTTTTACAATTTCCACTAGTTAGTATCCAATCCGCGGAAATAAAATGTGCGTAATTATCTGGTTCAGTCGTTAAGGTTTTTCTAGAAACTAAGACTTTGCATTGTTTCGGATTTAATTTCAAAGAAATATTCTGGTTCTGAATTTGTGGATGATATAAATCTATAATGAGCGGTAGTACTTTGTTCATTCGATGTATTTCTGATCGTTATTCCAGATTCGTCTGGTTCGACGAAGACCATGGTTGACTGTGGTACCTCTAATACATCCGTTGGAGGAGGTAAAAACCATGAAACGCGTTTTTTCGCGATTGGAGGTTGGTTTTTCGCGTTTTGGGTCGAGTCTTGGCTATTTGGCAATTCTGCCTGATCCAGACTTCGAAGAAACGTGATTTCTTCTGAGGTGAATCGTGGTGGACGGTTGTTGTTACACTCTTGATTTTGCTGAAAACCACCTGGTCGGCTGACGTCTTCTGTAGCGTCAAATTCTGGTTCACCTACGAGTGCTGTTTCTATACCAGTAGAATTTGCCTCAGGTGCGTCGTTCAGATAATCGTGAGGAGGAAAGTCGTCTATGTCGTCGGGGTGTATCGAATCTTCAGTTTCCTCTAAGATCAGGGATCGACTTTGTACTCGTTGTGCTAGTCCTGACGTTTGAGAGGTGTTTTATGCCGGGCCTTCTCCAGGTACTAAGGGGAGAGCTTAAATCACAGGGTGTCGTGATGATGCGTCTGCATTCGCGTTTACGCGTCCGGACTTGTATACAATCTCATAGCCGTAATCAGCGAGTAAAATTCTCCAGCATGCGAGGCGCGATGTAGGATCCTTAATTGAGAATAACCATTGCAGTGGACGATGATCCGTCACTAGGGTAAATTTCTGGCCGTAAATGTATATTCTAAATTGTTTCACTGCGTTGACTATAGCGAGGCATTCCTTTTCCGAGGTGGAATAATTTTGTTGACATGGCGCGAGCACTTGAGATGCGTAAGCAATCGGAGAGTCTTCTCCTATTTTGCCTTGGCTTATAATAGCTCCGGTCGCTACATCTGATGCATCCGTAGTTATAATGAACGGCTTATTGAAATTTGGGTACCTCAAGACAGGTTCTTTGCAAAGAGCTTGTCTGAGATCTTTGAAACTTTCCTGATGTGCGTCCGTCCATACGAATGGAATTTTAGTGCACGTTAAATTAGTCAACGGTTTCACACTCTTTGCTAGATTTGGAATGAAGCGATGGTAATAATTTACTAAACCTAGGAATTGTTTAACGGATTTCCTGGTTTTCGGTACCGGAAATTCTGAAACCGCGCGTATTTTATCAGGATTCGGTTTTACACCTTCTGCCGAAATAATATGACCTAAATACGCGACTTCGTGTTTTAGAAAATGGGCTTTGTCCGTTTGCAAAGTAAGATTATGTTTCCTAAGACGTTCGAAAAACTTGTTTAGTCGGCGGCCGTGTTCTTCGATAGTGTCGGAGTACACGACGACGTCATTCAAGTATACATATAATTCCTTGCCAATTAGTTCTTTGAGTACCTCGTTCATTAACCGTTGGAAAGTAGCCAGGGCATTTTTAAACGGAATGGCATGCGTACAAATTCGTAATGACCCTCGAGGGTGGAAAAAGCGGTTTTACTTCAATCTTCTTCTGCCATAGGTATTTGATAGAATCCGTTGGCCAAATCAAACACGGAGAAGTATCTTGCGTCGCCCAACGGGTCCAGAATATCGGTGATCCTCGGGAGAGGGTACTTGTCATCCACCGTTTTTTCATTTAGTTTACGAAAATCGACGACCATTCGCCATCGTTTATTTCCTTCCGAATCGGCTTTCTTCGGAACCACTCAAAGCAGAGAATTATAACGTGATTTCGATGGAAAATAATGCCTAGGTTTTCTAGATTGCGGACCTGTTTCCTCACGTCTGAGCACTGCCGAGTGAAGACGGGAATCTCATCCATGATTAAGATAGTATGTGCCGTCGTGTCGGTTCTTGCCAATGGGTCGCCGGGAACGAAAAATCTATCCGCGGAATTATGGACGGAGCGTTCGACTAGTGCCCGTGATTCGTCGCTTAATTGTTCGAGCTTCAACGTCTTCCGGATTGTAACTAGTCGTTCTGTAACCGACGTGGGCAAGACTTCGTATTCTCCTAAATCGCTATCCTCGTGCGCAAAGAGTGTTTCCTCAGAAGGAGGAGATAAATTGCTCTCGGAACTATCATCGAGCTGTGGAGGTAGGTCTGGTTCTTCGGTATCTAGTTCGGGATGTTGGAGTTTCTTGCTTACATTGATGTAAAGCCAGTACGTTTTCTAATTCCTTTGAGTTCGAAAATGGAACGGGATGTATGATACTACGGCCTCCCCTTGGAGGAGGTATGAACTGCCTATCAGACCGCATATTCCCTTTGGTAAATCCGGAGTATCAACAACATAGAATAATGCCCAACTTCCGTTAACTTTCATACAAGTGGCTCCTAAGGTGGTAATCCATCTATTGAAGCCCTTTACGGAAATTTCGGTTTCGCTTATTTGACGATTGGTACATTAGGGTGGATTGCTTCTACGACGATTAAATTTAATACAGCGCCAGAGTCCACTAGAAATTCGCCTTCGCCGTCTTCCAATTGTTTGGCCTTGATCTTGATCCGGGGGTAGGGCGCATGTGCGAGAAAGGGGGTTTCTGATTCGGTTGGAAGGCCTGATTCCTCTGGGCCGATGCGCCAGCTTCGCTCCTCTCCTTAGAGCGGGCGCAGTTGTAGTCTAAAGGCTCGCAACGGTTACAAGAAGATTCGCGTTTTACTTGCGTATTATACCGAGGCTTATCACGACGACGCCTACCCTTGCATGGACAATTGCATTGGCACCCTACAGTAGGTGTGGAATGTGGTACTTGCGCGAGAGGAAGAATTGTGTGCTATATACGCGGTACGAGGTAATTCGTAATCTAGTTCATCGCGGGGTTCTCGACATTCCGTCCACCTACGGTTGACATTGTAGGGAACGGGAGGACGAGCCTGAGCTGCATACGCGTGAGGTAGTTGCGTATAAGGCGTATGTGTGAAATGTTCAGTACCAAATAATTTTGCAGCTTTGAATGCTTCATTAATTGCCTGATTCAATGTACTAGGTTGATTGAACGATACTCGATGCGCGTAATACGGGGGTAAACCTGCGATGAATGAGCTCATGGCCGGACTGTTTAATTCTTTTGCTCTTTTATTATAAAAATCTTCCCCTTCGTCCCTAGCAATTGCGGTAGCTCCTTCTATTAACCTAACGACTCTCTCTACGTCTTCGATCAGTGGTTCGTTAAGGAACATATATACGCATTGTAGGTCGTACATAATTGCTTGGTATGATCGACAAGGCGAATACCGATCCCGCGAAATGCGAAGAAATTGGCTCACGGTTTTACAGTTTTCTTCTCTTATGCAATAACGATCTCGATCGGTCAACTTGCAAGTTAACCCAGTCAGAAATTGTTCCTCGTATTCACTCGGAATTCGTGGATAGAAATTATTCACTGTTCGGATAAATTGTTCAATAGGAATATATCTAGAGTCGAAGACAGGAATAGCATCTAACGTGCGATAGACATGTTCAAGATCGTCGATGCGTGAACCATAAAAGGTATTCTGGAATTCATTCGTATTTCCAGCGTGAGATTGAGCAAAGGTCGGTACAGTTGTTGATAAGGGAAGAGGAGTTGCGAGGGGACGGCTGGATTCGTGTGTCGGTGAGTGACCCAACGACATTGTGGCAATGGTTTGTTAGTTGGCAGTTACGTTGGTTGTGTGAAATACTAATCGTTCTGTGTCAGCGGGAAGCTGAGGCAGGTTACGAGCCGTGATCGAAATAAATATTGAGTGATGAAAGCAAAGAATTTTAGCTTCGATATTTCGATCAAAAGGATCCAACTTCTGACACCAACTTGTTACGTCCCGCGTTGCGGTCGTTACTTTATTTATAATTTCGGGTCCTGGCTCTTTTAAGGTGCTAAAGCACGCCCTGTCTAAACTTATCGGTGAAGTACGCGGTTTGGATTTGGAACGGGAGGAATAGGAAATCACTCTCGTTTATAACAATACTAAGATATATTCTAACAATCAAAATAAAATAAAAGATACAAATAAGTCTTAGCATACCAAAGATGATGAAGCTGAATGATAGATTTGCGTCGCTTTCGATCGGTTCAGTCGGGATTTCGGGTCCTTGAGGGGGTGGTAGACTCGCTGGCGCTCGGAGCCGTGATACAGGGTTTATGCACTGCGGGATACGTTGTCGCCGTCTCGGACCTTGCCTTTCGGAGTCCGGTGTCTTATAAAACTCGCCTGTAGGCCGCGCGTAATCGCGAGGTCGCATCGCACAACGAAGAGATATCGTCGCGGGCCCCGATACCGAACAGCTGAGTGACGGTTATCGCTCAGCTCGCTGTCGCGTGTAAAAGATTAGAGCGGAGCGCGATTGTTGAAGAGCGAACGAACAAATCGTTGCGGGATACGAGCCGAAACCGCGAGAGAGTCTAAATGGGGAGAGTTTAACTAGACTCGTTTCATACTGGACTCAGACTGACCTAAGACTAAAACTTCTGATTTAAAACTGACCGACTGACTGACTGCCTGACTGCCCTCTTCCCGGTTTCGACGATCCTTTTATATGTTCTCCCTGCCCCTTCCTTTATTAGCAAATGTGGAGAAAACGGGGTAGCACAGGCTGTAATTCGCGGTTGTTGAATCATCGAGGCGGAGTTTTAGAATTACTGATGTTTCTGTCAGTATTTCTAGGAAAAGACGACCTCGCCCGTTGTTTCCACGTTTGCTGAATTGGTGGTTTTCGCTCAGCTTGCGTTTCAAAGTGATAAGACAAAAATGTGCAACGAAGAGAGGTTTTGAGAATATAGGATATAACACGTTGTCGCCGTCTCGGACGTTGCACTTCGCGGTCCGGTGTCTTATCGAACTCGCATGTTAGGCCGCGCGTAATCGTGAAGTCGCGTCGCACAAGGAAGAGATATCGTCGCGGAAACCCGAAACTGAACAGCTGAGTGACCGTTATCACTCAGCCCGCTCTCGCGTGTAAAGTTAAAGCGGAGCGCGACTGTCAAAGAGCGAACGAACTTGCCGTGGCCGAAGCGACACACGAGCCGAAAGTTAAGAGAGCCGAAAACTAAAGAGCCGAAAACTAAAGAGCCGCAAACCAAGAGATACGTCGTACTGAGAGCCGAAAACTAAAGAGCCGAAAACTAAGAGATACGTCGTACTGAGAGCCGAAAACTAAAGAGTCGAAAACTAAGACATACGTCGTACTGAGAGCCGGAAAACTGCGAGCCGTTGCCCGGTTTGGGCAATCGTTTTATAAGGTCTTCCCTCCTTCCTTTATTGAGGAACGTGGAAGGTACGGGGTAGCAACAAGCTATTGTTCGAAAGAGAATTCTCGAGTCGTCGTGGCGTCTTTGGAAATTGCTGATATTTCCGTTCCGCCGGTCAACGTCTCGAGGAAGGTCGACTATGCGCGTAGCTTTCACGTGTCGCTGAATTGACGGTTTTCGTTCGTTCTTCGCATTTGAAAGTAATAAGATAAAAATGAGTAATGAAAAGAGGTAATGTTCCTAACAGGATATAACAATAATAAGAGTACAATAAATTATAAGATGTTACGACGCATTTTGCGTCGTGCCCCTGCCGGCCCGAAATTTGGCTCGGGCACGGAAGAACCGAGAACCGGACCGCCCCCCGTAACTCCTCGCTCGCGCGAAATAACATCCGAGCGCTCCTGGGGGATTTGTAGGGACATGCTACCGGTAGAATTTAAACTAATCACGTGGTAATCTCGCGCCGAGTTACCGCTCGCGATTACAGGGCCGTCACGATCGGGGTCGATGCAAGGCGGAGGACGCGGTATCGCCCGTACCCACCGACTCTGCTTCACGGACCGTCCCGGAATCCCGTCGAGCGGCCGCTCGACCGGATAAGGGTCTTATCCCAGGGGGATAGGACAGGAGGAAAAGGGCCTGCCCTCGCATCGAGCACTGGCTTCGAGAGGCGCTTGGTCGGCCGAGGAGGCAACACGAAACCACCCACCGGACAAGGATCGGCGACCCGGACGTCTTCCTCCGAAGAAGGACCCCACGGTGGAGGAGGCAGGGGGCAGGGAACTCGTGAGGAGTCGCAGCAACCACGTAGGAGGCTGTAAGACTGGGCTCCTCACACAAGGGAAGCGATCTCCATGACCAGGGGATCCTTCCTTGGCGTGTCCAGGGGGTACGAGAGGCAATAGGACTGCCTAGTGGGGGGCCCACTAGGTCATCGCGTCGCGTAACGAATCCCGAAATCGTCACTTGAGTGGCCCGTACCACCGAGTAAAATAGGTTGCGTTACGCGCGTGTGTCGGAACTCGGAAGGGAGCGAGACCGAGAGGAGGAATATCGACATCTGTAAGTGAGCTCTCTCTTCTGTTTTCATACGGCAATCTAGATCTCGTTCGCCCGATTATGTCGCGACCGACTATTTAATATCGTATCTCGCTAACGCGCGCGGGAGAACTACGGTGGTTCATCGGGAGTAATAATATCGAGAATCCCGGGCAGCTTTGAGAATGCCGCTCAAGTCCTTGTATTACATTTTGTTATCGGCGGTATCGTGGTACCGTCCGACCGCGCCTCTGTAATTTTCGTAATAAACATCTCGAGCGGTCGTAGATCGTGTAATAGCGAAGAATAGAAGATCGTACCGGAATCCGGTGATACCGAAAGCGCGAGCCGCGACGATAGTCGACCGTGTAATTGTTATTCCGTTGTTGAACGTACCGACACCTGTTGTAACGCGGTCTCGTAAGAGGCCGGCGAGAGAACTTCAATAAATTGTTATTCGATCTATTAACCGATCCCGAGAGGTGGCTTCGATTTCTTTTATTTGTCTGTGTCGTCCTACGGGAATTCCTGTCGCGAGGAAAGTCTATCATTCCGATATTTGCGAACCCTGGGAACCCTAGTTGTGGAAAATCCGTCGGTGGGTACTTTCTTCTCGGTCGTTCGGTGGATTTCAGCCACTTCGTAGGGGCAGGTTTCGGACCGATATTCGGGGAATATCGGTCGGTACATGAAATCGTACCTGGCGCCCGGTAAAAGGTCGGAGGGACTCGCGGGGACGCGAACGGTGGTGAGGGACCGGGAGGAAGTACTTTGTTCGTGCCGTGTAACGGCCGCGCGACCGGCCGAAATCGCGGGTAACGTAACAAAGACCTTTTTGCAAAATTATGATAATAAAACATGAATAACATTGAATGGACGAATAACAGTATAGACAAATATATTGAAACAATAGAAGAAGCTATAAATGAGTCGCGTAGAACATTGCCAGTAATGGTGCAAAACAATCCAAAAGCCCACTGGTGGAAACCGGAAATACAGGCATTAAGAAAGGAAAGTCACCATACCAGAAGAAAATTACAGAGAGCAAGAAAGAAAAAGAAAGAGGGATCCGTTATTGAAAACCTAAGAAACGAGTACAAGGAGATAAAGAGAAGTTTAAACAGACAGATTAAGATAGCAAATATTGAGGCTTGGAGAAACCTGCAGGAAATGGTAGAGGGGGATCCGTGGGGAAGGACGCCCCCAACTAAGGCAAACAAAAAAGACACCGAGAAGATTATCGAGGGTTTATTTGTAACAGAGCCACAAATACCGAAGAATAGATCGGGAAACATAAATTTTGAAAAGAGAGGTATAGATGAAATATTAGAGATAAAGAAGAGTAATGTAAAAGAAAACACAGACACGATGGTAACAATAAAAGAAATTAAAAATGTAGCCAAAAGTCTAAATGAAAAGAAAGCCACTGGAGTCGATGGTATACCGCGCAAAATGATCAAGATGTTAGCGGAACTAAGACCTACTACGTTAACTAATATGTACAACGCGTGTTACGACCTTGGATATTACCCGGAGAAATGGAAAATGGGAAAGCTAGTGCTTATTCCCAAAGAAGCGGAGGTGACGGGATCTCCATCAGATTGAAGACCCCTGTGCATGATCTCCAACCTAGCGAATGTTTTGGAACGTACTATTGTTACGTCCAGCGGTCCCTCCGGACGAGGGGTTCGGCGATTTGCGAAACAATACCGGACGTTTTCGAATTTTAAATCTAAATTTGTCCACGCGGCACGTGCGTCCGCGTCTGACGGGTTCGATTTTAAATCTGCACGAACGCTGGCACTCGATGGTTCGACCGTGTGCTTTTATAAACACGACTAGGCGCGGCGCGACCCGACTCGACACTATCGAAGACGAATGTTCGCGGCATAAAATAATTATAATCGCGTCGCGGAGATAAATTATAGTAAATTATAAACGGTACACTTACCTGGATTATCGTTGCAGCTTGTCCTGAGGGCTGGAGACAGCTCGTAATTCCGTCCCGGAATGAGGTTGGTCACGGTTCTGGAACACCGTATCGTAGAAAAAGAAATGAAGGTCCCTCAGGCGGCTTGGCACGTGGCGGTTGCTTTCAGTTCCAGCTTCCAATAGTGAATCGTTGGCGCCACGTTATGGCGGATAAATGTTATAGTCGTCGGGAGATTCTTTATTATTCAAGTATATTTGAGGAATGGGAGGTTATAGGTTCACTGAATGTAATGAAGTAAACCCGACACGAGATTTAAATATATAATAAATGTATAGTATATTCTTGAATAAAATGTTAATGTTATAAAGTTACAATCCTATGGTTATTTAACCTAAGTGTTAGTACTGGTTTAATATCTAGAACTCCATAGTAGGAGTGTGCCTAAGGCTAGAGTCGCTTTCATAGAGACATGTGAACTGACTATTGTTAATAAAATACGTCTGTCCGTTTCGGCGGTGCGCACAGAACTCCCGGAACGGCCGTCGCCAGTGCACACCTCAGTCCCCAGCCTCCCTTCGTTACGCGAAGAGAGGGTACTCGCGTGGTGGGAGGTACTCCCCGTGGCAGCCGCATGATGGCTGCCGTTATCGCGACGGCGTTATCACCGGTGGCAAGATGGCGCGTGCACGGGCGTGGCGTGTGTCGCAGCGGCTATGGCGGGCGGTGCCGACAACATGGCGGCTACGAGAGAGCGGTGACGTTGCTACGTCGCTCGCTCGTTCTTATACGTTTGATCGGTTATAATGTGTGATAATTAATATGTTTAACAAAGCCTATATATGGTTATGTGCTATAAATGATGTGTTATCTTACGAATAAATGTCGTTATATTATAATTACGATTATATGTTATTATGGTCTGTTTTTCGAAAGATGATGCCTGGGAGGTTGACCTGCCTCGGCGCGTGGCCTGGTGGGGATCCAACGCGAGCTACGTATTTCGTGCGACGTTGTGACAGACTCAATGCCACTGTGTGTCTCTTTCCATCCTCCAGCACTTCGGCACGAGAGCCTTTCGCTCAGACGCTTGGAAAACCAACTGCCTTCTTTACCCTACGATTTCCACGTATAACGTTTAATAACCTACGTATTAATTTAATTCCCTTTTAATATGTTGCTCAATATTTGGGTACACTACATCCTTTCAAAAGAAATAAACTTTTCCTTATTCGTGTATTTTAACTTTTGACGTGTGAAAACGTTCAGCCTCTCGTCAACATTCTCCGCCATTTCCAGACAATGGATGATTGACGGGTGCGTGCCGAACGCAGTCCCCACTCTTGGAGATTGTAGGTAGGTCCTTCTCGAGAGGTTTGTAATACGTGCGATGGAGACAGACGACCGTAGGCGAGGACTCATGTCGACGGTCGCACGTCATTGGCCAAGACGCGAAGAGTGAGAAAGACACAAGTGCCGTAGGTGTCTCGCGATCGCGACAACACCGCGGAAACTCGGGTCTACCTCCCAGGCATCATCTATCGAAAAACAAACCATAGTGGTATATTATTTTATGAATAAATGTTGTTATATAAATTTATTATAATTATGTGTTATTAATGATGCATTACCTTATGGACCTATAAGTATGTATATAAATATGTAACGAAGTTAAATTAAATTAGACGCGCGGACGTCACACTATCAAAATTAGAATATTAACAGAAACTTGCTTCGAGAGAAATCAGTATGGGTTCTGTAAAGGAAAATCGACTGCACATGCACTCGTAAGCGCAGTACAGATTTGGAATGAAGCTAACGATAAAAAACAACACTGTGTACTGATTACTCTCGATGCTAAGAATGCTTTTAATACAATTCAAACAACAAGCATCGAGGAAGCAATTAAAAGGAGAAAGTTTAGCCCGAAACTAACAAACATACTAAAAGATTATATGTATAGTCAACAGAGAAATAATGTATAAAGTGGAAGGTGTGTAATACACGAAAAAGGTCTACGCTGGGGTTTCACAGGGTTTCATATTGGGTCCTATCTTGTGGAACCTAGTGTATGACTCACTGCCAAAAATAAGACTTCCGGAATGTATAAAAATTATAGGATACGCAGATGATGTTGCATTAATAATACACGACAAAAGCACAGAGGAAATAATAATCAAAGTAAACAAGGCTCTGAAATTAATAGAAAAATGGTTCGATGGAGAATCAATGAAATTTGCTAGGGAAAAAACGGAAGTAATTCTGCTCACGGGCAGGAAATTAATTGACAGATTGGAAATTAAGATGGGAAATGTAAGTATACAAAATACGAGGTGTGTCAAATACCTAGGGGTACTAATTGAAGAAAATCAGGCGTTTAAAGCGCAAATAGAAAAAACATGCGAAAAAGCCACTAAAACAGCAGGTGCGTTAACCAGATTACTGGTGAATAATAAGGGACCCTCCTATCACATCAGGTGCCTCTATTACAGGGTAATAGAGTCTATTATCATGTACAGGGCACCAGTGTGGTACAGGGCCATGGATATTGCATGGTGCAGAAGTAAAATACATAGAGTGCAAAAGACGATGTTAATCAAACTAACAAGGGCGTACTGCACGACCTCACATGAGGCCTTGTGCGTCATGACGGGGCAACCACCATGGAGGATGCTAGTAGAAGAGAAGAAAAGAATTTTTGAAAGGCAACAAGAGGAAAAGAAAAAAGACAAAAATTTCATAAACAAGTATAAACTAAAGGAAGAAGAAAGAAAAAGGACTCTGGATAACTGGCAATTGAACTGGAACAGCGCAGAACACGGGGGATGGACACGACAGCTCATCCCAAACGTAAGGGAATGGGTGGATTGGGGACCGCAAATCCTTGACTACCACCTAACCTATTAGAAATAAATTCTACATTTTAGAGCACGTGTGTTTTAACTACATTTAGAGCTACATTTTAGAGCACTTTATTAATAAACTTATGCAATATTAATTATAAGTCTGTGTTTGACTGAATAAGACTGTTTCTGATCCCGGCTGATTATCCTGAACCACTAACTCTAACATAACCCAAAGCATAGAAGAGCACAGGTCCTACGGGGAATATTTAAATAAAATAAACAAAATAGACATTGCTAGATGCTGGTTCTGCAATGACGAAAAAGATGATGCAAACCATATTTTGTTTGAATGCAGTGAATGGACAGCAGACAGAGAACAAATGGACAAAGAAATCGGAGCTAAATTAACCCCTGAAAACCTAATAGTAATGTTAAAAAACGAAAAAAATAGGAAGATCATCAAAGCCTACATAAAGCAAATTATGGAAATAAAAGAAAATTATGACAGGGACAAAGAAAAGAAAGAAAAGAACAGATATAGAAACAGTAATAGAAACAATAACTAAAGTTAAACTAAATTAATATTAACCTCTACATAATTTTTATACTCTACTACAGCATCTCATCTTAATTCAAGCCTGGTTGTTCAAGATTGGCTGGGCCGCGGAATGACGTCATGTGCGCCGAGAAGCCAGCGTCGTCGCGGCGAGTTCGTACCGCGCGTCTCGCCGAGAAGTTCAATGATTATCGGACCGAATTCGGCAATCGTCGCCGGAGACAAGGAGTTTCGTCGCGGGTGTGGCGTACGTCTGTGCAAGTAGCACATACGCCATCTATAAAATAGGTCTGTAGTGTGAGTGCGACGGTTGTGAGCATGAGTGCGCGTGTGCGAGGATGTGCTCGCTGAACAGTTAATTTGAAATCGCGCGATGCCGAGTAAAGACAAAAGATGTAAACACTGTCATCGCGCGACAGCCGTCGAGGAGCGGAATGTGTGAGTGTGTATGTAAGGTCAACGGGCACCTGAGTTCGAAAGCAGCAGTGATTTTGCGCATGAAGAAAGGCAGTACGTTGTATGCTTGGAGACGAATTGGTATGCGAGAGACGTGTGTTACGGTTGTTGTACGGTTTGCTTAGTGTTACCATTTTGTTCTTTTCCTTATATTATCTCAACATTCATATTATTATTACTTTTATTTTTGTATTATAATACAAATAAAACCTACAGTTCTTAAGACAATAAAGTTCCTAGCTTATAGAGATTTTTATATTTATAGGTTATTGAAACTGTATTGACTGATTCATGCAGAATACAGTCAGTCTAATATAAAACTCCCGTCAATAGACACGCGTGAATAAATAAAGTCAATCTCCAAGCTCATTGCACGAGTCGATTGTTATACGTAGTCTGCCCAATAAATACGCGAACTGATGCTATAAAAACTTTATTTTACAAAATTTAGGGTACATCAATCTTATCCCCTTCAAAATACTCCCCATTTGTAGCAATACACTTGTCCCATCTCCGTTGCCATTGTTGAAAACATTCCTGGAAGTCTTCAGACGTCAGGCTTTTCAGTAGTCTTGTCGTTTCATGTTTTATCGATTCCACGTCGTCCCAGTGCCGCCCCCGCATGACCATTTTACATTTCGGGAACAAAAAGAAATCGCAGGGGGCTAAGTCTGGTGAGTAGGGGAGGGTGATGTAGCGTGGCGATCGAATTACGAGCCAGAAACTCGCGGGCAATCACTGCTGAATGTGCAGGCGCATTGTCATGATGCAGCAGCCATCCATCACCACCACACAATTTTGATCGCACTCGCCTCACACGATCCCTCAAGCGCTTGAGAACCTCCACGTAGAAGGCAGCATTTACTGTTTGTCCTTCAGGAAGAAATTCATGGTGGACAACACTATGAATGTCAAAAAAAACGAGCAGCATGACTTTGATTTTTGATTGGCTTTTTCGAAATTTTTTCGTTCGTGGTTCATCTTTTGCTTTCCATTCCTTGCTCTGTGATTTCAGCTCGATGTCGTACTCCTAGAACCATGATTCGTCACCAGTTATGATCCTTTCAAGCCAACCGGAAGTTTGAACGGAGTTTTTCCAGTCAGTGCAGCATTCGGTCCTTCTTAACCTTTGGTCAGGTGTCAGCAACTTTGGGACAATTTTTGCACACAATTTTCTGAACTCCAAATGTTCTGATACAATCGTGTGCACACATGATTTTCCTAAATTCAGTTGATCAGTAATCATCCGGACAGTGAGTCGACGATCGGAAAGCACTAGAGACCGCACACGTTCAATGTTTTGATCAATACAGGAGGTCGACGGTCGTCCTGGCCTTGCATCATCCGTGCAGTCTTCACAGCCCTCACTGAAGCGCTTGATCCACTTGAAAAGAGCTGTTTTCTTCAGTGCGTTACTTCCATAAACAGCCCTCAACATTTCATGAATTTCCTGAGAGTTTTTCCCAAGTTTCACCAAAAATTTGATATTGAGTTGTTGTTCCATCTGTTCATTAATCTCCATCGTCGACAAGAGCAAAAAAAGGATGCCACAAAAAAAATACCGCCTCTAGCTGTACGTTCGCCTCGACGGTCTGTCCCCCGCCAACAGAGCAGCCGGTGCGCATGGCTAAACTTCAACTCAAAGCCACCCTAGTAGCCCAGTTCGCGTATTTATTGGAGAGACTACGTATATCCTATCAGGATATTAGAAATGATACATATAATAAGTTACAACCCAGTCTAAAGGAGGATAACATAAAGGTAATAATATTATTACGTCTATGTTATCAAATGAATCTAATTGGGAAACCATCACTAATCTTATAATGAATATCATAAAAGCTAAGGAAGATAAAGAGAGAAATAGACATAGAAGTATATAGTTGTCATAATTTAATCTATTAAATTAAGTAATTAAGTAAAATAAAAAATATAGATATATTTATTTATATTTACATATACAGTGGTACCTCGACATACGAGTTTAATTCGTTCCGTAACCTTGCTCGTATGTCAAATTGCTCTTATCTCAAAGCAATTTTCCCCATTGAAATTAATTGAAATGCCATTAATCCGTTCCAGCTCCCAAAACACCACCTCAGTTGTTTTTGTTAAGTGTTTTTGAATAAGAAAAATGTATTTACAAGAAGAAACATTTATTTATAAATAACAAATACATATTCTATAAAAACATAATAAAAGAAAAAGTGAAGTGCTTACGGAAGCGCTTAATTTTCGTCACTGTTCTTCGCTTTTTTCGTCATGCTTTGCTTATTTTCACCTGCAGATCGTTTAAAAAAACTGTCCAAGGAGGTTTGTATCTTCCTCCCTTTCAGGATATTGCGGAAATGAGTTAGGCAAGTTTCGTTGAACAACTCCGATGCACGACCAGTTGCAACTTTTTCGGGGTGATTTTTATCCACGAACTCTACAACTTTCTCCCACATTCCCAAGATCTCCTTTATATCTCTTGTAGAGATAACCTCCTCCATCTCTGGCTCCTCTTCAAAACTAATTTTTCGTTGAACCACCGTATGCCGCTGCGAATGTAGATCGTGTAACTCCTCGGTTGTCAGCTCCTGAGACTGTTCCTCGACGAGTCCGTTCACATCTCTCTCATCCACCTCCAGACCCATGGATTTTCCCAGAGAAACAATCTCCTCTACCACTGACACTTCGGGTTCCAATCCTTCGAAGGCCCTTTCAGCTACAGCCTCAGGCCACAGCTTCTTCCATGCAGAGGTTAAGGTCCTCGTTGTAACACCCAGCCAGGCCTGATCAATAATTCTTAGGCATATCACGATGTTAAAGTGGTCCTTCCAGAACTCTCGAAGGGTAAGGTTTGTCTTCTCCGTCACCTCCAAGCAGCGCCGAAAAATGTGCTTGGTGTACAAGTTCTTAAAATTAGAAATCACCTGCTGATCCATGGGCTGCAGGATAGGAGTGGTGTTGGGTGGTAGGTAGAGAACATTTATAAACTTGAACTCTTCGAGTAAATCATCTTCGAGATTTGGTGGGTGAGCAGGGGCATTGTCGAGGACGAGAAGGGCTTGCATGGGTAGGTTGTTTTTCTGTAGATATTTTTTAACAGAAGGGCCAAACACCAGGTTTATCCACTCCACAAAGAATTTCCTGGTAACCCACGCCTTCGGATTTGCCCTCCACATAACTTGCAGTTTTTCTTTTAAAATCTTATGTGACTTAAAGGCTCTGGGATTTTCCGAATGGTATACTAGCAGAGGCTTGATTTTGCAGTCGCCACTCGCATTGGCGCAAAGTGCTAGAGTTAATCTATCCTTCATGGGTTTGTGACCTGGCATCGTCTTCTCCTCTGCCGTTATGTAAGTTCTATTGGGCATCCTTTTCCAGGAAAGTCCTGTCTCGTCACCAATTATTTTGTAATTTCACTTTGTAACAGGATAGAATATGATTGTGTAGAATACCCACGGGAGGCATGGAGAGGGTAAGCGCTCGCGAGAAAATCCCACGATTCTGGCATCACTGGTCTGAGGTGGGAGAAACTGTTAACGCAGCGGTGTAGTGTGCGATTCCTCGTATCTCAAATCTTGCTCTCATCTCAAAGCAAAATATCGCTCGCTCGGCGGCTCGTATCTCAAAACACTCGTATATTAGGGCACTCGTATATCGAAGTACCACTGTATATATAAATTAAAAGTACATATGCAAACGTATGCAGGTCGACACATATATTCGTGATTAAATCAGGAGCCGTTTGGAGACGGTCACCTTCCCCTGTGGTAATATCATGATGGTGGAACCAGGGGGAGGTGCTGTGGGTAGAGGAGAGGTATTGTAACCCAAGAGGTATAGTATCTCGCGGGAATAAAGAAAAAAAAAAGGTATGGATATAGATGAGGAAGGAAGTAGGAGGGAACAGGAAATGGATTGGGAAATGGAGGTGGATGAGAGGATCCAAGGTATAGCCCGCTAGCTTCACCAGATGTAAGGGAGGATGTAAGGAACGAGGAGTCCGGAAAGACTGATATCCCCTCACTACAAGAGGAGTTCGTAAATGAGAGAAAAATCGGGGAGAGAAGTGAGTAGAGTAGATTGTTTGGTAATTGTAACTTTGGTATTAATATGAAGGAGGGAACAGGGTATTTGTATGACCATAAATACACTCTGTCGTTCGAACGAAAGTTGAAAAAGAGTAGGGGGCTGAAACTAAGTGAGATTAGGGAGGAGGAGGAGCAGGAAATTATCACGCTGGACTAAAAAGTGAGGTGAGAAAGTAAAAATGGATAGTTCTCTTTCTTATGCACTGTATGAATGAAACATAGGCGTATATTAACAGGGTATGTGAATATTACGCAGCATAATAAGTAGGTGCTGGATTTCAATAATGTATAGGTCAGGGAGTTATGGGGATAAGAAATGATTGTGGGTAAAAAGAAAGGAGAGGAAAACATACGTGGGAAATGAATAAGGGTTTAAGGGAAAAATGAGTGATGGGGAGTGATAAATAGATGGTGATGGAAGTATGGAATTTACAGGGAAAAGAGATTAAGAGGGTAGAGAATGGAATAATAATCAGTATATAAAGGGTGGTAAGGGATGGAATAGATAGTAATATTAAAATTATACTATATTTCATAATGTACTCCCTTGGAACAATCTAGATGTCATTACCGTTTTACCCGGCATCACCAGAAATGATAATCTAGGGAACCATGTCGGGGGGGGGCGAGGCTGGATCAGGTTTTCGCAGCGAGGGGTGCGTAGGGGTCTTCGGGCTCCTACGTAACACTCTGACCTGCGTCAAAAACCACGATGGAGCTGATGTTCGACCTACAATCAGGCGACACTTCGGTGTCGTCTGCTGCGGCGAACTTCGGCGAAGTCGGCGGGCGCGGTCTGGTCAAATCCACTTACACCACCTCCACGTGATGCCCCCTGGGACCCTTGGCGGCTTCGGCCGTCAAAGGTGCTAACAGTATAAGTGGCAGGAGAGTGAGGCGGTGGAAACCGAAACATGGCAGGGCTCCAGGGGCCCTCGGAACCCCAGGAGCCGGCGCGGGTGCGGTTGTTGAGCGGGTCGCACCCGTGTCGTCATCTGACAACCGCGAGGACCGGTTGGTGGACCACCAGGCCACCGGGTTCCTATCTACTACTGGTGGTGAAGGAGGTGGGAGGAAACACAAGATGGACAGTACAACAAAGGAGTGTAACGTTACTGCTGCAGGGGAGCTCGGTGCCCCAGGAGCCGGCGCGGGTGTGGTGGTCAAGCAGGCCACACCTGCGTCGTTATCCGACGACTGCGGGGCCCGCTTGGTGGACCACCAGGCCAGCGGTGCCTTAACGGCTACTGGAGCAGGAAGGGGTAGCAATACCCCTTCAGAAGCGGTGCCTGGCCCGTCGGGGAAGGCCCGCCCGATGACGGGAGGTGCACCGATGGTGCGCCTCCGGCGCCTCCCTGACGGCCTGGTCAGGTGCTCCAGCTCCAGGAGCATCGACCGGGTCGTCGCCATCAGCGACGACGAGGATGGGGACTCCGATGCGTCGGCCGTCTCCGCCTCGTCGTTCAGATCGGGGGTGGTCAGCTCTGGCGCGTCGACCGGCCGGAAGAGGGGGCGGCTCCCTGCGGCCAGAGAGAGGCTTGGTCTCGCGGAGGCTAAGCGTAAGCTCATTAAGCTTACGCTTAAGGGGCAGGGCCTCCGCGAGGAGGACATCGAGGACCGGGCGGTGCCGCCGCCCCCGGTCTCCAAGTCGTGCAAGAGGCTGCCACCGGCAGACGCGGTGGCAGAGGAGATGCGGTGCGCCCCTACGCCGGATCTGGGTGCAGTCATAAATGACCGCATCCAGGTCATTGAAAAGGTGGCGCGATGCAGCGCCAACTTGAAGGGGACAAACGTCCGGGCGCTCCGCGAGGCCGCTCTGCAGATCCGCTATGCGGCTGCGGAGCAGGCCAAGCCGACGGTGCTCTCCGAGCGGGAGCTAGTGCTGGAGAGCGAGGTGCGAGACCTCCGCGCCCGGCTCACCGCTGTGGAGGCGCTGCCCGCGCGGCGGGAGGCCGGACGGACGTCCCCGGTGGCGGAGGTGCTGGCGGGGAGTGTGGCGGGGACGACGGGGGCCCCGGTCCCGATGGAGGTCTCGATGGAGGGCGGGGACCCCGTCGGGGCCTTGATGCCGCCACCGCCTGTGCCGCCGGCAAGGGGGCCGGCGGGGTCGGGGGCGGTGGCGCTGCCACCGTTGCCCCCTCGGCGGCGGCTCGAGCGGGCCGCATCGGCCGCTGTGGCGGCGATGGAGCCGCGGCCAGCTCCGCGGTCGCCTCCGCCTGGCGGGGTGTGTCGGGAGGAGCGCCCCGTCGCCATGGCGGCGGTAGAGAGGGCCGTGGAGCGGCGCGTCGGGCGCCTGGTCGCCGAGATGGAGACGCGCCTAGTGGAGCGCCTCGGCGACTTGCTCAGCGGCGGCGGCCGGCGGCGGTCCGCGGGTCCGCCCACGGCTGGGGCCC
>NW_015374100.1:64025-65661 GCF_001272555.1 Dufourea novaeangliae | reverse complement strand
GGCCAGACCGGGGCCTCGATACTGGAGGTCCCGGGGCCGGAGAGTGCTGCCCGGGCGGACGCCCTCGCGCGGCGCCTGGAGGTGCTGTTCAGCGGGACCGACGTGCGCGTCAGCAGGCCCGTCAGGACCGCCGAGGTGCGGTTGACGGGCCTTGACGAGTCGGTCACCGCAGAGGCCGTATCGGGGGCGGTGGCTGCGGCCGGTGGGTGCACCGCTGCCGAGGTTCGGGTCGGCGTCGTTAGACGCAATCGATCCGGCCTCGGCGGGGTGTGGGTAAGGGTCACCCTGGACGCGACAAGGAGGCTGACGACCGCCGGACGAGTTCTGGTCGGCTGGTCGTCGGCCAGAGTGGAGGTGCTGGCGGCCCGGCCACTGCGGTGCTTCCGCTGTTTGGAGGAGGGGCACGTCCGCCAAAAATGTCCGGGTGACGCGGACAGGGGCGGGCGGTGCTACTCCTGCGGAGGCACCGGCCATGTGGCCCGGGATTGCGCCGAGGCCCCCAGGTGCCCGGTCTGCGCCGACCTAGGTCGGCCGGCCGGGCATCGTCTGGGCGGCAAGGGCTGCGAACCTCCACCGTCGCGGCGGCGCGGGACTGCGGCGGCGCCGAGCGCGGCTGCAGCCTCGCAGCCGCGGGGAGATCGACCGGTGCAGGCGCCGGTCGATGAGGAGGGAGGATCCGGCCGGGAGGAGGCCATGGACACGGCCTAGTGTTCATGCCCCCGACTCGGGTCCTCCAGGCCAACCTCAACCACTCGGCCCGGGCTCAGGACTTGTTCCTACATAGCCTGGCCGAGCTTGGTGTGGGGTTGGCGGTCGCCGCGGAGCCGTACCGCGTCCCGGACCGCCCGGACTGGGTGGGGGACGCGCTCGGCTCCGTGGCGGTGGTGAGCCACGGAGACGTGCCCCTCAGCGCCATTGCGCGGGGGCGCGGCTTCGTCGCGGCCCGCTATGGGCGCCAGGCGGTGGTCGGGGTTTACGCTCCGCCGAGCATGCCTCTCGCGTCGTTCGAGACGCTGCTGGACCGGATACGGGACGTCATGTCCCGTGGTCCAGCGCGTCCGACGTTGGTCCTGGGTGACTTCAATGCGAAGTCCACCCTGTGGGGAAGCCCCGGGACCGACGCGCGGGGGGATGTCGTGCGGGAGTGGGCGGCAGGATTGGACCTCCGGTTGCTCAACCGGGGGTCCGCGAGCACGTGCGTGCGGTGGCAGGGCGAGTCCATTGTGGACTTGTCGTGGGCAACGCCCGCCGCCGCGCGTCTCGTGACGGGGTGGCGGGTGGCGGAGGAGGTGGAATCGCTAAGCGACCACCTCCACATCCTGATGGATGTATCCGCCGCCCAGCAGAACCGCCCCCCTGTTGCCAGCCGACCGCCGCGTAGGTGGGCGCTCGGACGAATGGAGGAGGACGCCCTGATGGCCGCCTCCCTCGCCTCCTGGCCGGATATTCCAGCCGGGCCGGTCGCGGATGTCGATCGGGGGGCCGAGTGGCTCCGGGGCGCGATGACGGCAGCGTGTGACGCCGCCATGCCCCGGGCCAGGAGGGCCGCGAGGCGGGCCTCTTACTGGTGGAGCGACGCCATCGCCGAGCTTCGTTGCACATGCAACGCGGCGCGGCGTCGCTTCGCCCGGGCCCG
>NW_015374100.1:62414-63194 GCF_001272555.1 Dufourea novaeangliae | reverse complement strand
GGAGTTCCCCAGGGGTCCGTATTGGGCCCACTGCTGTGGAACCTGGGGTTCGACTCGGCGCTGCGCGGGCCCCTCCCCGCCGGTGTGCGTGTCGTGTGCTACGCCGACGACACGCTCGTCATCGGGCTGGGGAGGGACGTAACCAGGGTCAGCCGCGTGGTCGAGGTGGGGGTGGCCACGTTGGCCACAGGGATCCAGGGGTTGGGGCGGCGTGTATCGCCGCCCAAGACGGAGGTGATCCTATTTCAGGACTGCCTCAGTCGCGGCGAGCGCCCCAGCCCTGGATTCGGGTCGGGGATACGGCCGTCCGGGTCGGGGAGAGGTTGAAGTACCTCGGCCTTGACGTGGACGGCCGGTGGAGATGGGAGGGCCACTTCGGCCGCCTCGTCCCCCGGATCCAGGGCGTGACGACCCTACTGGATGGTCTTTTGCCCAACCTCGGGGGTCCGGGGGAGGGGGTCCGCCGCCTTTACACGGGTGTGGTGCGGGCGATGGCGCTCTACGGTTCTCCCGTATGGGCGCCCAACCTGGCGACCTGCCGGCGCGGCCGGCAACTGCTGCGCAGCTTCCAGCGCCGCATGGCCGTCAGGATCGCCCGCGGATACCGAACCCTGTCCCACGAGGCGGCGGTCGTCCTGGTGCGGGTCGTGCCGTTCCAACTCCAGGCGGTGGTCGACGCCGAGGTTTATCGGCGTCGGCAGGCGCGCCGCCGGGAGGGCATCGACCCGCCGCCCGAGGCGGTCGGGGAATGGAGGCGAGCCATGGCCCGGCTCGCCAGGG
>NW_015374100.1:55098-61930 GCF_001272555.1 Dufourea novaeangliae | reverse complement strand
GGGAGAGGCGGGCGCTCCGATTGGCGGTCGGGTGGGACCTCTCGCTCCCTGCCGTGATCGCTGCCATGGTGGGGAGCGAGGGGTCGTGGAAGGAGGACGATGAGCGGGGTCGGGAGGTAACCGACCCCGCTCGCATCGAGAGGAGGAGGGCGAGGCGCGCCGGGGGTCGGCGGCTGGCCGCCGCCCTGGCCGCGGGGGGACCTGATGCCCCCTGAGCCCTCCCTCCTCTCGGCCGGTCGCTGGGCGACCGGCGCGACGCGGCGACCCCGCACGATTGGCGACGACGGGCCCTTGGGCTCGCCTGCCTGTTGCGGGGTCGCCGGGCATGCGGGGGTGTATTGACACCCCTGCCCAGAAGTGCCCGCGCTGATGCCGCTGCCGGGGGGGGGCGTTAGTTCCTCCCGGCGGTGTGCTTTCTTATTCCCTGTGTGGCGGGGAACAGAATACGCCCACGGTAATCCCTGCCTGTCGTAAGAGGCAACTAAAAGGGACCGTTGGGATCGCGGGACTGTGGCACCTGCGGTCCGGCGGGGGGGGGGGAGCTCGCCGCTTCCCCCACCACAGAGAGGGCACTCCGCCGCCAACTGGCGGAGCCGGCGCTGGGGAGGTACCGGTTGTGTTCGCAAGAGATCCCGGTGACTCCCCGCATAGCGCCGAGCCCGGCCACCGTGAGGGTTTAGTGGGTATTCCCCCTGGGCTTCGCCCTATTGGGGGTGAGTCCCACATTACCCCCGCCCACCCCTCCCACATTGGTGGATGGCGGGGGTGTGCGTAAATGCATTCCCTCACGTAAAAAAAAAAAAATAAATAAATGGGAACCATGTCGATGGGTTCGGGAGGTGAGGAAGAAACGGTGTTTCTGGTTGACAGTAGAAGGAACCTTGGAGGTAAATCAGACAAATCAGGCGGTGACAGGACAGGAGGCAGCAATGAGGAAAGAAGGGACAACTATAAGGGACGGACATTTGCCATAAAACTGATGGAGAGGACAATATGTAAAGAGGCAGGAACACATTTATTCGATATCTTTTTCAGAAGAGCCTTGAAATGAATGATGAAAATCAATATAGCTAGATGGGGCGTCAAAGGGGGAGGTGTGGTTGTCACCTCCAGATGCAAAGCCACCATAAAATTAATTAAAGAAGAATTGGGAAAAAGACAGTAGTGGAGAGGCTGGGAGTTTTTTATGTGCGAGTCTAAAGAGCTGGAAAGAAGGGCTATGGTTACTATCTGGTGTAGCCAGGATACAATCACGTTTGATAATCTGAGGGATGCAATCATTTTGGAACACCCTGACCTTATGTCGGAGAGTTAGACTTTGGTTAAGGAAGCGGGTCCGGAGGTGAGAGGACGGGAGTTTACCATAAAAATCAAGCAAAAGGCAACGGGGCAGTTAAGGAAATCTAATGGGAGATTTTGTTTATGTGGAGGTGTGATAAGTTGTAGGGAAGTGTAAGGTAGTATGTAAGGAGAAACGAGGGTTGTCGGAAATGTAAAGTAGACGATATATAATAAAATAAAATAAGATATAAAAAGCAAATAGATATATGGTAATGAGATAATAGAAAGATATAACTAATTATACGTAGCACGGGAGAAGAGGTGTATATTTAGGGAGATGTAATTAAGTAAAAAAGTATAAGTATAGTATTGGTACACAAAGAGATATAAAAGTGAAAAGTTAAGAAGTACACAGAAGTATAGAAAACGTAGGGATAACAAGAAGCGTTAAGATTAAGTAAGTAAATATCTAAGATAGGAATGTAATAAGAGGTCAAGTCAGTTAATATAGGCAAAAAGAAAGGATATAAAGGAAAATAGAAAAGAAAAAAAAACACTAAGGAGAGTGGTTAATAATTAAGGAATACAATGTAATAGGTTAAATAGAAACTAAACAAATATATGAAGTATCCAAGGAAGAGGGAAGAATTTGGAAAAATGTAATAAATTAGATATCTTGGAGTATTGAACTGATACATTAATATTCCTTGTTCACTGTTGGCAATAATTAGACCTTAAAAATATAAGTATGAAACGAGTCAGGAGAGTAAATATGGGAGGAAGATTCGGGAGGTGGGAATCATGGATAAATTGAAATAATATAAGGAGAGGGGGGAAGGGGCTGATAAAGGAGAAATAGAATTATATAAATAAGTATTCAAACAAAAAGGTGGAAAGTAATAGGGAAGGGAGGAGTGAAGAAAGGAAGGAACGGTAGGGGAGCTGGAGGTAGAGAATATGGGGAGGATCGGGTTAGGGGAGAATAAAAGTAGGGTGGGATGGCAATGGGAAATTGAAAATTTAGGGATATAATAATATAGAGAATAAGAAACAAAATATAAGTTTGGCAGGATATTAGAATTAATGTGGAGATAACATTGGATGGGGGGGGGGGGTAAAACTGGATATAGTGGGAGGGCATAGGAATAATAAGATTTAACAAGATAATTGTACGCAAGAATATTGAGGGGAATAAGTAAGGGATATGAGTAATGAGGTTGGGGAAGGGTTTAAGTGAGAAGGAGACACGAGGGCTGGAAGGGTCGCGTCCGGGCACGTCGCCTGGGCGGGAACTCCGATGGAGCTGATGTTCCACCAACACCCAGGTGATCTTGCTCGTCCGGTGCGGGAAATTTCGGCGAAATTGGGGACCCGACAGGCTCAAAGTCCACTCACCGCACCTCCATGTGGGGTCCCTGGGCCTCCGCCCCAGTAGTTGGATATCGCTTCTGCGAATTCCAATGTGCTGGGCGCGGAGGGCGAACGCGGTGAGTTGGCAACTGACTGGAAAACGGCGACGACAGGGCAAGTCGGGAGTGGGTTGGCCCGCCCGCAAGGGCCAAAAAATGACTATGGAAAGGACAACGAAAGGTACAAACGTTTACGGTGCAGGGGGATTCGGATCCCCCAGTACCGGCGCGGCGGGTGGTGGCCGACCGGGCCCTCCCGCGTTATTATCCATCGACCGGGAGAGCACTGTGGTAGACCGCCAGGCCACAGTGTTCAGCACTATTACTGGTGAAGAGACGTCAGAGGCGGGCACATCGTCTGCCCCGGCGCCTGGTGGGTGGAGCGGCGTCCACGACGCGGCTCCGGGGCCGTCTGGGTCGACGGGTGTGCCGTGGGAGCTGTTGCCGATTGTTCGGCTGCGGCGCCACCCGAGCGGCCTGAGCCGTTGGCCCAGCACGGCGAGCATCGACGCATGCGTGACGCTCAGCGACGGCGATTCGGATTCGTCGTCGACGGTTTCCGCGGCGTCGGTCCGCTCAGACGCTATCGGGCGTGGCGCGGCGACGGGCCGCAAGCGGGGACGCCCCCCGACGACAGGCAAGTCCATGGGCCTGGCGGAGGCCAAGAAGCGACTCCTGGAGCTCACGCTCCAAGAGCGTCAGCTTCAATTAGAGGCGGCGGTAGAAGATACGGCGGTGCACCCGCGACCGGTGCACAAGTCGTGCAAGCCGCTGCCTCCCGAGGCCGAGCTTGCCGCAGAGATGCGGCAAGCTCCAACGGCGGACCTGCGGGCGGTGATCTAAGAAAAGGTTGCCATCGTCCAGAAGGTTGCGGAGTCAAGCCGCAACCTATAGGGGACGTTCGTCCGCTGCCTGCAGGAGGCGCCATTACACATTAAGTATACGGCTGCCAAGCAGGCTAAGCGAACGACGGGCTCCGAGCGGGAGGTCGAGCTCGAGCGCGACCACAGGGAGCTCCGCGCTCGACTCGCGGCCGCGGAGGCGCTGTCGCGCGTGCGCGACGACAGGGCGGCGTCGGGGCCGGCCACGCTGCCTGGCTCGAGCCGACCCCGGCGGTCCGCCTCCGCCCGCGCCCCCGCCAGCGCCATTGCCGCTGAGCCGGCGCCGTTTCCGGCCCCGCCCTCGACCCCGCGAGGCGCGGCTGGGGCGTCCCCCTGCGTGCCCAGCGAGATGCCGGCCGCGGTGCGCGCGCTCACCGTGGCCGACGTCGAGGGGGTTCTGGAGGGGCGCGTGGTGCGCCTCTTCACGGACTTCGAGGCGCGCATTATGGCCTGCCTCGACGGCCTGGGGGCCGACGCCGGCCGGGAGAGCCGGCGACGGACGGACGCACCCGCCGCGGCGAGTCCGCGGGTCCGGGCAGCGGCGGAGCCGGCGCCGCGGCGCGGACGCGCCGTTGCGTCGGACGCCCCTCGCGCTCGCTCGTGTTCTCGGCCGACCGTTGCCGATGGTGGCGTTCGCGCGGCGCGGGCGGCGGGGAGGCCGGGGGCGGCGGCAAGAAGAATAGGCGGACGAGGAGGAAGAGCCTCCGGCGCCGGCCGTGGTGGGGCCGCCTGCGCCTTCGCCTGCGCGGCCGAGGACGGGGGCGCCCGGTGACGCGCCGCCTGGCCCGGACCATCCGGACAAGTGGTCCGAGGTGATCGGTCGCCGGGAGCGGCGGAAGAAGAGGGCCGCGGCTGCTGCTGCGCCAGTGCCTCCTAAGGCGGCGGGCGCAGCCCCGCAGCGGCCGAAGCCCTCAGGAAAGCCCGGGGGGGCCGTCGCCCCCCGCGCGTGCCGACACGTGCAGCGTTCGCCCTTACCGTGGCCCCGGGCAGCCAGACGGCGTATTCCGACGTCATGCGTCGGGCTGTGGCCGGGGTCCAACTGGCGAAGGTCGGGATTACCAATCCGCCGAAACGCGTCCGGCCTTGGCACCGTGTGGGTGCGCTGCTCCCTAGCGGCCGCGGGGCGGCTAACGACGGCCGGCCGCATCCTGGTTGGCTGGCCATCGGCCAGAGTGGAGGCGCTCCCGGCCCGGCCCGGCCCCCCCTCAGGTGCTACCACTGCCTGGAAGAAGGGCACGTCCGCCAAAAGTGTCCGTGTGATGCGGACCGTGGCGGACGGTGCTACGGCTGCGGTGGCGAGCGGTATATGGTCCGGGACTGCGCAGCGGCCCCTAAGTGCCCGGTCTGCGCCGACCTGGGTCGGCCGGCGGACCACAGGCTGGGCAGCAAGGGCTGCGCGCCTCCGCCGTCCCGGCGGGGCCGAAGGGGGCGTGACGCGGCGGCGGCGACGGCGCCGACGCAGCGGGGGGTGAGCCGGCCGACTAGCTCGGCTGGAGACCCGTCTCCGACGCCGTTGCCGTCGGCGGCAGAGGAAGGAGGATCCGGCCGGGGGGAGGCCATGACTACGGACTAACATTCCCCCCTATGGTCCGGATCCTACACGCCAACCTCAACCACGCGGCACGGGCGCAGGACTTGTTTGTCCATAGCCTGGCCGAGTTGGGGGTTTGCCTGGCCATCGCCGCCGAGCCGTACCGCGTCCTTGACCGCCCCGATTGGGCGGGGGACGCGCTGGGCTCCGTGGCGGTGGTCGGCGACGAGGCCGCGCCCCTGAGCGTTTTCACGCGCGGGTGCGGCTTCCACGTACCGGCCGATATGCCTCCTCGACGAGGTGGGCAAGCTCTTCGAGCGCGTGCTCGCTGCCCGCCTGTCGAGGGGCATGTCCGACGGTGGTCCCGGTTTGGCGGACTGCCAATACGGTTTCCGCAGGGGACGGTATACGCTAGACGCGATAGACCACGTGCGTTCCCTCGCGGACCAGGCAGTTTCCCGCGGTGGTGTGGCGTTGGCGATCAGTTTAGATATCGCCAACGCCTTAACACTATCCGCTGGGACACGATCCGGGAGGCGCTCCGAGAACACGGGGTGCCTCCGTATCTCCGGATCGTGCTGCGGAACTACCTGTCGGACAGGGTGATCGAGTACCCCGGCCGGGGTGGCAGAATCGTGCGGCGGAGAGTCAACCGAGGCGTGCCCCAGGGGTCCGTTCTTGGACCCCTACTGTGGAACGTGTGGTACGACTCGGTGTTGCGCGGGCTCCTCCCGCCCGGTGTGCGTGTCGTCTGCTATGCGGACGACACGCTGATCGTCGCGGTCGGGTGAGAGTGGACGAGGACCATCCGCATTGCGGAGGTGGCGGTGGCACTCATCGTCGCCAGGATCCGGGACCAGGGGTTGCAGATCTCGTCGCCAAAGACGGAGGTAGTCATGTTTCGTGGACTGCCTCTGTCGCGGCGGGTCCCCCAGGCCTGGGTCCGAGTAGGAGACGCCTGTGTCCGGGTCGAGGGACGTATGAAGTACGTCGGCCTCGACCTGGACAGCCGCTGGCGCTTCGAAGGACACTTCGACCGTCTGGTCCCGCGGATTGAGGGCATCGCGACCCTGTTGGGTCGTCTGATGTCCAATCTCGGGGGGCCGGAGGAGAGGCTCCGTCGCCTCTACATGGGGGTGGTGGGAGCGATTGCCCTACACGGTTCACCCGTGTGGGCCCGCGACCTGATGGCCCGCCGGCGGGGCCGGTAGCTACTGCGGCGCATTCAGCGCCGCATGGCCATCAGGATCGCGAGGGGGTACCGCACCATCTCCCACGAGGCGGCGGCTGTCCTGGCAGGGGGCGTGCCCTTTGATTTCCAGGCGGAGGCTGACGCCGATCTCTATCGGTGTCTGCAGGGCCTCCGCCGGAACGGGGTCGACCCGCCGGACGACGCAGTCGAGGTGATGAAGCGCCAGTGCCGGCGGCTCGCTCGCGAAAAGTGGCGGCGCCAGCTGTATGACAGCGGCGCCGCCCAGCAGCAAGCCGTGGGCGCGGTCCTGCCCGTCCTTGATGGATGGCTGGACCGTCGGCACGGCAGGCTATCCTACCGGCTCACGCAGGTGCTCACCGGGCACGGATGCTTCGGGGGTACCTGCAGAGGGTTGGAGCCGAGGCGACGGCAGAGTGCCACCAGTGCAGCGCGGAGGTTGACTCCGCGGAGCACGTGTTGAAGGAGTGCCCGGTCTTTGCCAGGGAGAGGCGGGCGCTCCGTTTAGAGATAGGGGGAG
>NW_015374100.1:33317-55006 GCF_001272555.1 Dufourea novaeangliae | reverse complement strand
GCCCCCCCCCCCCCGTAGGCGTCTCCTCGCTCCCCGGTAGGCGAGGCCTGCGTGTATGAGATAGCGCCACCGCCGAGTTCCGCCCGAGAAAGCTGCCGCTGGGGTTTTAGTGGGTGAGAGTCCCACACTACCTCGGAGTCCCACCCCAGGACTCCGAGGTGTGCATAATGCATTTCCCCCGCGAAAAAAAAAGGTCCGATTCCGCTCGGGGCGAAAGAAGAGGAGTGAGGCGGTCTCCCTCCCCGGAGTTGGGATCGGAACGGGTGGCCCTCGAGCACCTTGAACCACCTCATTCCTCTTCTACATACAGCGGTGCGAATTGCACCACTGTAAGACAAGGGGTTGCCCCGCAGGTGGCGCGATTCATAGGGTCACAGTCGCGATGACCCTCGCGTCGCCCACGGAGCAACCGGGCCGAGGGGGTGGTACTGGGGGTACCACCTCCTTTCGAGGTTGGCTCACGAGAAGGCAGCGTCGAGAGTTGACCCCTCGACACTGTAGGTAGGAGGTGGAGGGGCGGCATCGCAGCCGTCCCGGGTGGGGGGGAGCAATCGCTACCCTCCAGAAAAGAGCCCTTCCCTTAAACACTTATAGGGTAGGACAATGGGCGGGGCTGGCCGCAGTCATGCCGAGCGTTCCCGTTGCCAGCGAGCGGTACACCTTTTCAAGGTTGTACCTCCATTAAAGAAGGAAAGAAAAGGGATCATGGACATAGGAGTAAAGGGACGGTTCGTAAGCTGCGGTCACGTGGTATTCTGAGCCACATTGGCGATTGGTTACAATCGCACAAGCGCATGGCGCAATCTTGTTTTCATCGAGTAAAAGTGTGCCCAGTATAACCAGTTGAGGTTAAGGAATTATTTTGGACAAAAATACTTATATCTCAAAAACGGTTGACCATTCGACCTGTGTTTACTAAGGTTTCTTTACTCAGTACAGTGTATCCTATGTATCATATAATTATTGAATGGTTTTTTTAACACCCTTGTATATATACATATATGTGTAATGTATATGGTGTCATATGCAATGTTTGAACACCTGTATAATTTCAAGGTATGAATCATTACTTTTTATGTTTTTATAAAATTGTCAATATTTCTCATATCAACTTGTATATTCCTTGTATACTAATGAATTGTATTATGTGCATTCTGTTTCATGGATAACAACGGAGAGGATTAAATGAGAAACAAATTGACACATGGTCCATACAGTTTAGATTAGACAAATGATGTATATGTAGATACAGAGTGGGGCAATAACTATGTCCACTTTGAATATTGCCGTTATTTGTAATAATGTGAAAAAATATTATATACAAAACTTACACGGTATAGAGAGGGCCATATTGTGACTCAAACATTTTCTGCGTGGGTGAAAGCATAGAGGAGATTTCAAGGTCATTTCTATTTTTTTTAATGGAATGCTATGTTTTTTTTATCGCGATGTGATAGCCGGTGTTGAGACCACTTCAGCGAGCTATCATCGAAGGTCATGCAAGGTCAAATGTGGTAGTAAAATAATCTTTCTTAGATTACAGGATATGCTCGAAGTGGTGACCGTTTGCGTCAATGCAAAGTTGCAATTTTCGTATCGGTGCATCACGTGCATGTCTTACCGTTTCTAAACTTATTCTAGCACATGCTGCAATTATCCGTTTTGTCATATTTTCACCTCACATGTAAAACGTCTATAACACACGTCTATAAGTCTTCTTGAAGCCATCTTTAAACCGTGTGTTACATATCTTTAATATGTCTATAAGACATATCTAACACGTCTATTCAAAATCTATAAGACAGCCTTAAAATGTCTACAAGATGCCTGTAACATATCTGCATTACCTACAAAGACGCCTCCTGAAACAGCTCCACCCTGTCTTTAAGATGGCTAGTTAGAGCGTTTTAAGACTTCTTCAAGACAACTCCTTTTTTTCACAGGACATGTTCACAGGCTCTAGATAGGCTGTTCACAGGATATTACCAGACGTTTTCAAGACGACATGAACGTCTGAATACAGATATTTTCAAGACAGTCACAAGACATACGTGTGGTATGTGCGATTGATTTGAAATTATAAATAAATATGTAAATAAATTCTTTTCTGAATTTTTGTATTTCTTGTAATATTAAATGATTTCAAACTTTTGACTCATAATCTATACAATATAAGTTTATTTTATAAGAAATGTAAAAATTGAAAAACTTTAAAAATTATAAAATTATAAATGCAATTGAAATTTACTAGAAAAATAAATATATTAATAATAAAAGTATCGTCAAAATGATTTATTTCCGTAAAAAAGTCAATAATAATCAATTGTGTTACGAATACTTAATTTCATTTGTTTCGAAACGGGCAGCTTGCCGCAAATTTCGATATGAAATCACTGGGATTGCTTAGCGCTGAGCGTGGAGGTCGAAGGAGGACTCTCGCTCGAGTCCAAGTAAAACACACGAGAAATTACGATGATAGACCAAACACTTAGAACGTTTATTGGACGATATACAGTAAAGAATACGAAATGTAACGCAATGCGCGTGAGATAAGAATTTGTTGCTTGGTTGCAACAAAGAAATTGTACAACAACGACGCGATGTGCCAGCAAAATTGTCGTGCGAGAATAGTACCGGTACACTTCCTATTCTGCTCTAGTCTGCGGGCTGTTGGTGTAGGACACTGTTCGAACACCGAGAGTCCTTTTTTGCACAACTAGGTGATTGGCGGTGAGTCATCGCGCGATATAGGTGTGTGTCAGAATTGGTTTCGCCGAATTCGCGTCAAATTTCTTAGAACAAGGAGCGTGACGGGATTTCGCGAGACTTCAATACTCAGGAAACCTCGGCCACGCGACGGTGAGCGAACGACTTAGTCGAATTTGAAACATCATTCTTAACCCTAAACCTACCAAACCCCACAGGGAGATAGGAATTAGCACAGCAAAACCAGTCGTGGTAGATTTAGTGTTAATTGCACTATAAAATCTACAAGAAAATCTATTTTCTTATAGTATAATAGATGTTTATACTTTCCACCACCGCCATGACAGTGTGGTCGTGCTGTCACTTACAGTCGCTTGAGTTCCCGAATATATGCACGTCCATATAATACGTGCCGGTCTTGCGCTCAACTTGACATAAACGTTGTAGCAAGACTTTCTGTCAAATTGCTTAACTATGTTGACATCAAGCGTTGCCTACAAAACCGTAGTCAAATGCGGAAATAGATGGCTATGGTTTTGTAGACAACATTTGTACTTTATTGCTGGCAACTTGCTCGAAACTTGTACACAACTGGTTATTAGGGTAAGTTGTGCGGGGGGGGGGGGGGCATATCAGGTTGGTACTCTTCGGAGGCCTGATCGTGCAATTGAGTAGATTTATACGCGATGGGACCCGGATGCGATACTGATCAGCGGAGCGTATACTGGTAACCCGAGTCTCGGAACGATGAAGAACATCACTTTGCGAGATATCGGCCCAACGAGCTCCGTAACCATCGCATTTCGAAAGGCAGTCCATTGTGGCCGAAGCACAGAACGTAAAAGTAAAGCACTAGTGAAATAGGCCTCGCCCTCACGGGTACGTGACGGTAAACGCCATCATCCTGGACCACAATCGGCGACGGATCATGGGGCGCTTGACAGACGCTGCAATGTCCGTGGTACGTCGGAGAAAGAGGACCTCAACCTTAGGGAAGGGTGCTATAGCAGACCCCTGATGTAGCTGATATTTACTCCACGGAGCAATTTCGATGAAGTCTGGTGGGCTGTCCTTTTGCGTCGCGTTTCCTGACAAACTGCTAGGGAGGGGGGCAAAACGCGATCTACTCTACTTCGGTTTCAATATCTTAACATCATTCTCCTGGTATAAATAGACTAAATTTCACGGCGTTGTGTTCATTTATAATCCATCGCGGCTCTCAGGGGAAGTGATCGACGAACCCGGCCACGTCTCTCCTTGAGGCCAGCTAGAACGGCCTCCCCATGTGTGTCTATTGGAGCCACGGGGCTTCCTCCTTGACTTTGGGGGGTGGTAGCATTGATACGGGTGAATAGAGGAGGGGGGTTCTTAAGTTATTCAGGACATAGGCAGGTATTAGTAGGGGGTTGAAATAGGCGATATAGCTCTCTCTCTCTCTCAATGATGACGGTACATACGATAAACACCACCCTTGTACAGACTCGGTCTGTGGGTGAAGCAAAGAGTGAACTGGTACTCACTTCAGGAGACGAACGATCGGTTGACCCGACGTACATACTCCTTTAGCTAACATAATAGGTAGGAATGGGACGATCCTAGTGACTCTTCGCCCCCCGTACGAGTACTTACCCCACCTCCATGTGGCCCGGGCGTACAAAAGATGGGACGGTGTGGAAAGTCGGAAGAAACAATATCCCTGGGTAACGCCCATCGTAGTCTCGTTGCTGGGGGGGGGGGGGAAATCGCACTTCCTCTTCCCCGGGAGACCTTGTACTAAACTAAACTAAACTATACTAAACTAAACTAAATTAGGGTAAGTTGTACACAGCAGATTGAGTGAAAAATGTTCATATACAATATATTAACTTCATATTACACAAAGTCCTTTTTCTTAAACACGTTAACAAGTTATATTTTATATAAATACATTTAGTAGGTTATTTACATACAAATATGAACGCTTACATAAAAATAATTTAATAATTTTCGTAACTTTAGATATTGCTACACTGATACGCGCAGATTGGTAACTTTCTACTCTTTATTTAAAATATGAAAATTAATATGAATTTTTTAAATTCCTGTATACAACCTTAAGTAAAGTAAAACTTTATAAGATATCACAAGAGTAATGTTCACATCTTTGTCGGATGATCAATCGATATACTTCATTTAAAAAATAGGATATTGTTCAATATTTTATATCATATTGATACCAATGAACTACAAAATGGTGGCTAGTTATGATTCCTAAACATATATAACTTCGCATAACTAAACTATCAAAAAAAGTAATCTTTAAATTGTTCGTTTACGATATATGATTTTTGTTGAACTTTTCTTATCTTACAGAAAAAATATCTAAAAATAGTTCAAATTGTCTTTGCGATAAGTTTTTTAACAAAGGTATACTGATCTGAATATGTAGATTCACCACTAGAAACTTTATCTATTACTTAAATCTTTGTACTGACAAAAAGCAAACATCGAACAATTTTATTAGTAATTGAAATTAACAGTTGTGACAACGAAAAAAATTAGTATAATACAATGATTATGGAAAATCTCTATGTATAATAAAATAAAGTATACAAATTTCTTGACTGTAGAAAAATAAATGAAAAAGTTCACTAATTAAATACTATGCTGTTGGTTCAATTCTATATTCAATAATTAAACCTTCAGTTTCAATTGTTTCCAGAATGGTTATTACATATAATTATTACCACTGTCAGTATTCATCCTCATTGTATGCCTAAACTGCTAGACCCATGTACATCAACAAAGGTAATGCTAAATTGTCAACTTGATTTGTTTGTGCTTCAACAAAGGATACGACACCACTTAATAACAGTGTTCTCAAAATTAACCAACCTCTATCTATGTAACCTATTTAAAGAATTAAAATGAATTAGTTTTTTTTATCACTTGTCATACAATTAACAAAAATGTCAACACACAAAAAACAACATTCATACAAAGTACAAACTGCATTACATTAAAAGAAATTATTGCAAATAATTAGATATACTGAATAAATAATAATATAATTATAAACAATTTTTTATAAGGAGACCCTGCAGCACATTTGTGTGACACATAATATGTAGATTAAAATTTAAGCATTAGTTACTTGAATTGTTGCAAGGTCCCATTGACAGTATTATTATATATAATTTACATTCATTTAAGGTCAGAAAAAAAATGTTTTGATCTGTGTAATAGTAAAAATGAAACAAATGTACAATGAATACATACCCATAAATATTAAAATGCATATGAATGCAACTTGACTGAACATGCAAGCAATTGTTCCTTCTATGGATTTATTTAAACCACTCCATTTACGAAAACCCCATTTACTACCAACAAAGCTAGCAGCAGAGTCGCCTATTCCGATTGTCAGAACACCAGTAAATAAAGCAACCTGCCGAACATTATTACTTGGCATCCAAAGTGGAAACGACAGCCCACATAGTAAATATAAAGGTGTCAACGAAATCATATTATCTTTCTCATCAACATACACAGAAAATCCTTGTTGTAATGCATTACCAAGAGGTGGAATTCTGTAGTACCTCATCAACTAAAAATAAAGACAAACCAACATTTATTTAATGGTACGAAAACAATATCTAAATTCTGAAATTCTGTTAATCATAAGAAACGAAACTTAATTTAACTCGGTATACCTCGAGAAATAGAAATAATACCATTATTATACCACTAGCAAGGTATAACAGTGTCTGTTCATATATTAAACCAGGTATGTACACAAGTACAGCTAGTATATGAAAAATTTTTCTGATGGAAGTTGTTGCTTGAAAATTCCATAAGATTTGACATGCAACAGCAATTATACCTAATGATAAACAAACAACCCAATATCCAATTAAAGTAATCTGCAACATTTAAAAGCATTATAAAATAATTTTATGCGTTATACAACAAACGTTATTATATAATTATTATAAAAACATACTCTATGTCCTGAACTGAATATGTAGGACAGCATCCACATTATAGGATTTTGATCCAATATGATGTACATTAACGGCAAACATATCATTAGTAAGAGGGTAATTATTGTTATATAAAAATATTTGGTTACACGAAATATCGGAAAATATCCACATATTAAGCACACCAATATTATATATAGAATTGCAACCTGAAATTATGTAGCATTAGGCATTAGTCCAAAACATTTTAATCCCTTAAACGAGGAAAGAACTTTCACACGTCGTTCGGTAGGTGGGGAGTGATATTTTACAATATTTATGATCAACTTGCCGCGACGGATAGATTCACTTTTGCCACCAATGGTAATAGATAATCGAGCGCTCAAGCGAGCTTGGGTGACAGCTTTATGAGCTCAGCGGAGACTCCAGGTTCTGTCAAGCAATGATGGATGTGGTTTTAAGTTGTTTTCTACTGTTAAGCATTAAAGTTATTGTTATTGCATATTTTATGTTGCAACTGTAATAGCAAACGATGGAAGGTAAAATTTAAAATTTACTAATTGTATTATTGACAAGGAGTACGGAAATTCCATTTCACTTCAGCATATGTAAACTAGTATAAATGTCTACAATTATTAAAATTATAACTGTTTCACTGTTTTTAACAAATCTCGAATAAGGCTACTTTAATGCCGAAGAGACTAATAAACTGGTGGCCAAGTTTTTTTTTATGCAACATTAATTACTGTGAAGTCTGAACATTTTGAAAATTTTGTTAATAAACTTAATCCATCATATAAAATTCCTACAAAAAAAACTCTCTTCACAAGCGTATTTGTTGCTCGTTACAAAGAATTTGAACAATCTATTGCTAATATTGAATCAAGGGATGCCATTCTTTTATTAGACGGATGGAAAAATTGAGCAGCAAACACTAAAAATATTGTACTCTAAAAACCAAATAAGAGCATAACTGTTTCGCGCATCTCGAATGAGCAGGAGAGGTCTCTCGAACCCCTGGTTCCCCCACTTTCTCGCTTTCTGTAACAGGGACGATAGAATTTGTCATACACCGGGTGACATAATGAAGTATTTCTCAAGACATGAATACTTATGAATTGGCACGTTTGTACTTCACAGTCACTCGGTTTATGATGCTACACGAGGCATAATGATACTCAATTGTTTAAGAGGTTGGTAACTAAGGTAACCGAGAGGAATATGCGCAAACAAGACCGAAATTCGTCATTTCGCAGTTATGGTCTTATTTGGTTTTTAGAGTAGCGTTGTTACGCTTAGATAATCAAAGATATGTTTTTCTTAAATCATCGAACCTCAGTACCTATTCTGAGTGACACTGCACAGGCTTTAACTGATGTGGTGAATGAATGTATTATTATTTCAAGAGAAAGGCATAATTTATATATTTATGCAGTAATCACAGATAACGTTGCTAATATGATTCGTATGGGAAAATTAGTAGATAGTATATGACATGTGACTTGTAACAGCCATAGTGCGAACGGATCATCGTATTATACGCGTATAATACATGTATAAGATATAGGCACTTGTATTAAGTATATGTACCACTGCTGTCAAGCCAAGCCTTGGTACGTAGAGAAGTTATCTTAACCCCTGTGGCGGTAATATATATAGGTTACCGGCACTGCTTCACACCGGTGACATAATTAGGTTACCGGCCTTGTTTATGCGCGGACAGGTGCGAAGTAAGAAGGAAGAAAGAGAGAGTCAGAGATAGACGAGACAGGGAATTTCGGCGAGACGTCGCTCCCACGAGTACGGCACAAATTAAGACAGCACGCGAGAGAGAGTTTTTCCGAGTCGCGAGTGAAAGAGTTTTGTTTGTAAGGGACTGTCCAAGGACCCCGCTGTAAACAGGCGAGGCCACAATAAAAATCAATATCTGTCAAACGGAGTAACGATTATTTCGCTCACCTAGCTGATCATAAATCGCACGGGGCCAGCTATATTGGCAGCGGAGCAAGACGTGCTACACCTCTATTGTCCCCTATAAGCCGCCGGCAACTGATCTTCAGGCTACAGTGTAAACACACAAAATGAACCACGCATGAGTAAAAATTTAAACTTTTACTCCTTTCAGTGTAGTTTTTTCAAATGTTATGAATAAATTTCGGAGAGTGTTCTAATGAAAATAAGTCAAAACCTGACATAACGTATGAATAAAAATTGTTTTCGCTGCATTTCTCTATTCAGAGACATGCCAAAATTGTAAAAAATCTCATACGTTGCAAACACCGGGGCACCTATTACAGAATTGTTTCTAATTTTTCGTTTGAAAACTGTAGTTGGAAAAAATTAATTTAGCGACTGAAGTTTTAATGACTAAATTTATATTTTTATAGTAACAACATATATATTCATATGTATTGTCCTTGCAATTTTGCAGATTTCTTGGTGAGGTGCATCGTGCTGAGAACAATGAAAAACCGATTTGTTTGACGTTTCTTCCGTAAAAAAGTAACTTATAACTTGAATGTGTATTTCCTTTATTAAGTAAGTACATAATCTGATATGAAATATTTTTATATTGAGCAAAAGAGTATAGAAATTAAGAGAATTAAATTAACAAAAGCGATTAAAACAATACTGTATTCATTATATCCTGAAGTATTTACACCACTATTGACAGCACTTGGTACAGCGCTATTTTGATATTTAACTCTATTATACTTGTCTTTATTAATCTTTATTCCTTATTATTTAATTTCTTAAATGAATGGTATTACAAACAAAGATATGTTATAATAAAACATGTTATAATAAATTTCCACATTATAAATGAATAATACAATTTTGCATGTATTCCATAGATACACACATATATACATTTGCAAATTAATTATAATTAAAGATGGTAAAGTACATACAGTAACATTTTAAACCAATATATTGTAAAATATACATATAACATAATATGAAGCAATTCAGTGCATTGTTACGACGCATTTTGCGCCGTCCCCCTTCCGGCCCGAAATTCGACTCGGGTACGGAAGAACCGAGAACCGGACCGCTCCCCGCAACTTCTCACTCACACGAAATAACATCTAAGCGCTCCTGGAGGATTCTTAGGGAAATACTGCCGGTCGGATTTAAACTAATCACGTGGTAATCTCGCGCCGAATTACTGCTCGCGATTGCAGGACCGTAACGATCGGGGTTAATAATAGACGGAGGACGCTGTGTCGCCCGCACCCACCGACTCTTCTCCAGGGACCGCCCCGGAATCCCGTCGAGCGGCCGCTCGACCGGACAAGATTCGAGAGGCGCTTGGTCGGCCAAGGGGGCAACGTGTGATCACCCATCACACCACGATGGAGGAAGCAGGGGCAGGGGACCCGTGAGGAGCTGCAGCAACCACGTAGGAGCGTGTAAGTCTGGGCTCCTCACACAAGGGAAGGAATCTCCAAGGACAGGGGACCCTTCCTTGGCGTGTCGTCCCTGAGCCGAAGGAGTGTGGCTCCGCAGGAGTCGAAGGGGGTACGCGGGGAAACAGAACAGCATAGTGGGGGGCTCGCTAAGTCCTCGCGTCGCGGAACGAGCCCCGAAATCGTTACTTGAGTGGTCCGCCTAACCGAAGTATCGTCAATAGAGTATCGCGAGTGGGAAGTAGGTAGCGAGGCTGCGAGGAATACTATCGTCTAACTGTAAGTGAGCTTTATCATCTGATCTCCATAGGGCAATCTAGATCTCGTCCGTCCCGACCATGTCGCGGTAGAAAATCTAACATCGCATCTCGCTAACGAGCGCGGGGAACCACGGGGTTTGTCGGGAAATAGAATATCGAGAATTCCGGGCAGCTTTCCTCCAGGACGCGATATCGCCTCGCGAAGTCACTCAAGTCACTGTACCAACATTTGTAATCGGCGGTAGCGTAATACCGTCCGACCGTGCCACTGTAATTTCGTATTTAACATCTCGAGTGGTCGTAGACCACGAAACTGCGAAACGTCGTGTACCGTACTGAAATTCGGTGATATCGAAGGCGTGGGTCGCGACGATAGTCGACCGTCGAACCGGGTATTGTTTTGTTAAACTACCGTACCACCTACTGTAACGCAGTCTCGTAAGAGGCCGGCGCGAGAAATCTAATAAATTATTATTTAATTTGTTACCCGGTCCCGAGGGACAGTCTCTGAGTTCTCTTAATTGTTTGTATCGTCCAACGGGAACTCCTGTCGCGGGGAGAGTCTATCGTTCCGGTATTTGCGGACCCTGGTAACCCTGGTTTTATTGAAATATCCGTTGGTGGGTGCTTTCTTCCCAGTCATTCCGTAGATTTCGGCCCCATTAGAGGGGGCAGGTTTCGGTCCGGTATTCGGGGAATATCGGTCGGTACGTAAAATCGTAACTGGCGCCCGGTAAAAAGGAGGAGAAACTCGCGGGGACGCGACCGGAGGTGAGGGGCCGGGAGGGAGCACTTTGTTCGTGCCGCGTAACGGCCGCGCGACCGGCTGAAATCGCGGATAACGTAACAGCATTAATAGATTGATCATTAAGACATAAACATAATACAATTATTTTAATTCAAGCATAGTCCAAGGTTAATGTAAGAAGCAAAGGTAAGAAATTAATTATAATTAAGGGGTTATACCTACCTATAAATTTTGAAAAAATCGATTTTTGGGTTTTAATATTTTCTTACAGTACATCATTTTAGAAATATTGCGTGAAAGTTTGAAGTTTCAAAAATTGGCGGAGTTACGCCCGTTTAATGTATACGGTGTTGGAAGTTTTGGAGCAGATATAAAGTGGTAGAATCCCTTTCTAGGGGTGCGTGAGTCATGAATACTGTGCTCCAATGCAATTTATGGTTGTGTTAGTAAATACACAAAGCTATATGAAGCCGTAATACTAAGAATAACTACATATAAAAAATTTGCGTTGATTCGGTTGTAAACCTGACTTGAAACTTTAAACGTGTTTTTCTCAAAACCACATTTTCAAAATCGGTGACCAAAATATCTCGAGAACTGCTGCACCGAATTAATTCAGCTTTGGTGGACTCATTCTATACATAAAAAAAGTGCCAGATCGTGGCTTTTTGTATTTCATTGCGTAGTTTTTATTTTATAGATCAAAAATGAACGATTTTTTGTCGTAAATTAATTTTTCAGGATAATGAACAATCAGGCACTAGATAATTTAATATATTAACTAAATTTGCTCAGATTTTTTATTTTAGACAAACGAACTCTTAATTACAGTAGTCACCGCAAAACGCCTAAAATAAAAACGCCGCCGGGAGATCGCTGATATTTCCTCTATGCATATTTTGCATTGACGAAATTATTATAAGCAGTTTAAAATGTACATTTTCGAATACAATAACGTATGTTTAAAAAAGTCTTCGTTTGTAAAAAATAAGTTCCGAAAGTACATGTCTTTTTTCGAGCTCGCAGGTAGGCATAACCCCTTAAATGTGGTATAGAAACATGTGTATACCCGGATAGCACAGAGCTGACTTAAAGACAGCTTAAAGACGTTTGTTTCAGACGTTCCAGCGTCTACAGACGTCTTGAATAGTTTAGGAATAGCATTTTCACGTCTTTTAAAGGTTTAATGTGACAAATCAAGGCGTCTTAATATCGGATCTAAATCAGGTCAAATGCAGATCTTTAAAGAAGGCTATTCGGACGCATTTAAAATGGTTATTGAGACTGATTAATAATGATATAAATTTAACCAAGCAAAGGGTTATCGAAAGGAAATCAAACTTAATAAAAATTCATTTGTACTAATTTCATTTGTATTTAAGTCTTAAAATTTGATTACAGTTGACTTTATTTTTATTTTTATTATTATTACATACTATGTTTGGTAAAATATATCATTCACAGTGTGTTTACAAATATTGAAGAGCTATATTGACACAATACTTATGTTATATTACTTGTTTGTTATACAAGGCACATTTTACTATATATATATTTTTGTATACTTGTATATAATATATTTACAAATGCGCCTTAAACAGGTCTATACCAACGCCTTAAATAGGTCTACACCAATGTCTTAAAGGCGTCATTAGATGTCATAAAGATGCCTTACAAAGGTCAAAAGGCGTCTTAAAGACATCTTTGTTACTAATCATGACATTCAGTCGTTCAGACCTAAAATAGCTGTAAAATGGATGTTTTCAAGACGTCATGTGCTATCTGGACAGTAAAATGCATAAAATAATATAATGCGAAAAAAATCGCAATTACATAATGTTGGAAATTTATACAATCAATGCGCCCTCTTGCGCCAGAAATGTAACAGTCTGTGTCTAACCAAAATATAGTCCCGTTCATAGCGTTCTCCTTAAGCGTGCTCACCTGTTGCAAAGTTGTAATAAGTAGAAGGATTTGTTTCTAGTAATAAACAAACCTGTAGTAAACTAAACAGGTTGTGTAATTTAATAATTGCCCACTTGATCATCGACCGTTGTAGTTAAACTGCGCCAATTTAATATTAACACATAATTACATAAACTAATAATTACGTATACAATCAAATGTAACATTTTTGCAATCACTTTTCACAAGATATCACCAGCAGCAAAGTAAATTTTGTTTCAAGAAATAAATGGAACATCTAATACTACCTATATCAGCATAGTAAAACAATGCACGAATAGCACCACGTTCAATACTTAAAAGTAGTTTTTCAATATCGGATACTTGCAAGTAGTTAGAATACTAACAATTTTTATGCAAATAATGAAATATAAATGAAATAAACATTCATTTTTACTTCGACAAAAAGGCAAAACTGTAATTAATTATTCCACCTTTCCCTTAACACTTTGCCGGCCGCGCATTTATCGAAGCGCCGTTACGGTACCGCCGGCGAGATTCACGCAAGTACTACTGCTCGCCAACGGTGATATTTACGCAACTTTTCGCAACATAAGTAGTTGGAATATTATCCGCGAAAAACGATTTCAATAAAAGATAGTCGGGTGAATAGGGAGGGGAAAACAGTTGAAACCAATGTTCCCTGATCGTCAAATGTTGCTTTTCCATAATATGTCTACCTATACAAACGTCGATATGAAGCATCATTGTTGGCGAACATAAGTCACGCGTACGTGACAGCGGCCGATAACCGTTGGCGAGCAAAAGTCACGCCAGCGTGACAGCGGCCGGAAAAGTATTAATGTTGCGATTCGAACTACATATGTAATACTGAAAATAGTTCAACTTACGTCGTGTTTCGACTTATTTTCATCAGGGGAATCTCCTAAATTTATTCATAACATTTTAAAAAACTCGACTGAAAGGAGTAAAAATAAAAATTTTTATTTATGAATGATTCATTCTATGTGATGACATTGTAACCCGAGGGTCGGTCGACGGAGGCTTATAGGAGTGGATTCCTTTCAGCTCTGTAGAACTGGTTCTATTCGAGAGTCGCCACCGCTGCTTGAGCCGGCTCGAGCAGCTCTGTGGACTCCGTCTCCGGCTCGAGTAGCTCTGTGGATTCCGTCTCCGGCTCGAGCCGGCTTAAGCGGCTCGATTACCCGCTCACCATACGATCGAGTTGTCGCAGTGAGTATGTCCACTCTCCTCACTCAAGGGGTTAATTATGTTATCAACATTTCTCTCTTAAATACCTGTAAGAAAACTGTAGCAATGTCATCATTATGTATCGGTGGTAAATGACACCGCAGTGGTAAGTTTGTCACTGCGGACATTATAAATAAGATGCAACCATGCACAACTGCGGTTGCTTCTCCAAGTGTAAAGCAACGAGGAAAAATGGACATCAGTTGAATAATACCCCATGTACCAAGACTTCCAACATGTAAGCCCCATATCACGCTTACTAGTAATCCTGTTCTTGATTATTGGCATAAAAATTTAATTAAAACTACATATAATATATGATGTTCAGTATATTAACACTTTGACGGCCGCACTTTTAACAGAAAGGTTTGCTCTTGCCGCCGGCATATAATAACGAGAACAACTGGCTGTCGCTAACACTTTTCATAAACTTTGTTACAAATTGAAGGCAGACTGTTGACATGTTGTTACAAATACAGTATATTATGTTACGTACGAAGACACTCTCGTGACCTTTTAACTCTATCGGGAGTTGGAATGTATCCCGCCAGATTACGTAATTGCCTACGGGGTGTTATGGCGAGGCCAGATTTTCTTGGAAAACAGTTTTCGTTGAGGAACAGGCGTGTCTCCCACTACTTTCAGACTCGATTTTCGGGGTATAAAAAGGGACGCGTACTGCTCATCCGCGGATCATACTCATACCAATTTTTTTTTTGTCACTCAATTTTGTGACGTTTTTGCTTACGCTCCGTGTCTCGACACCGATTCGACCTCGAAGCTTGTATTATGCTGTATCGTGCCATATATCCCTGCATGGGATTTATTTAACTTTCTTGCTCTAATACTTCTATAATACACTGGGCGCCAAAATTAAAGCATCACTAAAATTTGCCGAAAATATTGGTCATTTTCAGATGCCTATATCTTCGCGAAAAATGGCTATAAAAAATATTGTGACAGAGAATTTTGTAGCCCGAAGTTTCTAGTTTTTGAATCGGGAATTCAAAAATTATTTTTATTTAGTTTGTTCCTTTTTTTTTAAAGATGAAGCGCAGTAAGCGAATGTTAAAAAATGTTGGTCAAGTTTGAGAGGATGCATGGGCCAAATGAAATTTTTTCTGGTAATTCCAATGGAATACTTTTAAAAAGCAAACTTTTCTCTTTAATTTCGTTTTTTTAATTTTGTTGTACAGTTTTTATTGGCCGAGTTATTCGTCATCATATGAGAAAAGGTACTTTCCACTTTGAGCGCCTGTAACTTGCGAACGCATGATCGTATAGAAAATTCCAGAAGTGATTTGGAAAGCTGAGAGATTTCTCTTTAAAGACCTTTAGTTGCCAATTTGTTGAAATTTTTTTTCGTCGTCTACAGTCCATTTCAAAATAACGTAAAATATTGCATAATTACCATTTTTCACAAAACACGATGCCATTTTAACAAAAATTGTGGAATCTTCCAGGTGTCTACGTTTTTTTTAAGTTAAAAGTACACGTAACCCCTGTACCAAAGGCCGCATTGATCAGATTTTTTTTACCCTGTGCCCTCGATAGTGAAACTTGCGATACAGTCTGAAAAATTGGTGAATGACTCTTTTGCGGCACGTTTCCTCTTTAAAACGATTTCGCAGCGTTTGAACTGTTGTGGTCTGTGTCTTCTTAGTTTCACTTTATTTTAGAAGAAAGTAGAGATGTCAGAAATTTAGCAAACACATTTTTATACAATCTCTTCGCAATGACAAAAAGTGAACAATGCGAAGTGACGAGAGGGTGCAGATGGTGTGCATATCCTACCCTTTCTTAGTTATTGCGATAGATACACTCTTCTTTTTTTTTACTGAACTTAATTTGGTTTTTTTTACCGAACTTCTTCCTTTCCATTGCATCTCCTCGCTGTGTAATGAGATGAGTACCTTGGCATCTGCCAGCGAGACGTTGGCTTGTAACGTTAGTACTGCGCACTGTCTGTAGGTGGCCGCGGCGCCGCGACGATTCTCACAGTTGAGGCTTGCGAGCCCCAACTTGATAAGACGAACCGCGAGTGTGGGTGGGTACTCATTAGAACTGGTCTTGCAGTAATTGCATCACGGATTTTTTTTCTTCTTTTTAGCAATTCCATTAAATCCTTCAGTTTCCTCCTCTATTTATTCCTATCGAAATTTTTTTCTTAGCAAATTTTTCACACCTTTTCTCTTTCTTTAAGCACTTTATTATGCCTAGACGTCATCTCTCTGATTACGAAATTGGTCGACTGGTAACACTTTTGCAGGAAGGTTGCAGCCAACGACAGGTTGCTAATGTTCTTGGTGTAAACCAGTCAGTTGTGAGCCGTGTCTATGCTCGATTTAGAGAGACTGGGGAGTATGTCCGTAGATCGGGGCAAGGACGCAGACGCGCGACCAGTTCTCGAGACGACAGAGCAATTACGCGACGTGCTCTTCGGGAACCCTTTGTTATCGCACGCACTATTGCGGAACAAATTTCGAACCGCAGGCAAAACCCGCCACGCACGATCTCTAACAACACCGTGAGGCGTCGATTGAGGGAGGCTGGCTTACGTTCGAGGCGCCCGGTACGAGTCCCGTTGCTAACTGCTAGACATCGACGGCAGCGTTTAGCTTATGCTCGTCATTACATACGCTGGCCTCAGCGTCAATGGACAAATGTCCTTCTTACAGACGAGTCCCGATTCTGCCTCCGAGGGAGCGACCGACGGGAACAGGTTTGGCGTCGTTGTGGCGAACGTTACGATACCAATCATACAAGGCCGATCACCGCGTTCCTTTGGGCCGGAGTATCGCGGTATTCACGTACACCGCTAGTTATTCTTTCACGTGGTGGTTTGACCGCCATGCGGTACGTGGACGAGATTTTGCGCCCCGTTGTGCTCCCTCTGCGTCAGCGTATGGGCAACCGCTTTCTGCTTATGCAGGACAATGCAAGGCACTATGTTGCACGCTATACGCAACAATTTCTTCAAAAAAATCGAATACCAGTTCTTGACCATCCACCAGTGAGCCCAGATTTAAATCCCATTGCACATGTTTGGGATATTCTTGGACGTCGGTTGCGACAGCAATACCCAGACTTGGCGAATTTAGGGCAATTAGCGCACGCCCTCCGCCAAATTTGGCGAAGAATACCACAGTCAATCATACGGAGGTGCATTAATATGCGCAAACGATTAAAAGAAGTAATCAACCGGAGAGGCGGTAATACCCATTATTAAACACAACATACGCATACATGCACGCACGCACGCATCGGAGAGTGAGTTTGGAGTCAAAAAATACTGTGGGAGTGACGAACCACAGGGTCTCATCTCTCCATGCTTGTACATACGCAGTGAAGCGTAAATCCGACAGTGAAACCTCCTCGTGGTACGCCTTAGGTAATGCTAATGCCGGCAGTATTGTGCACCTTTTGTCATTGCGAAGAGATTGTTTAAAAATGTGTTTGCTAAATTTCTGACATCTCTACTTTCTTCTGAAATAAAGTGAAACTAAGAAGACACAGACCACAACAGTTCAAACGCTGCGAAATCGTTTTAAAGAGGAAACGTGCCGCAAAAGAGTCATTCACCAATTTTTCAGACTGTATCGCAAGTTTCACTATCGAGGGCACAGGGTAAAAAAAATCTGATCAATGCGGCCTTTGGTACAGGGGTTACGTGTACTTTTAACTTTAAAAAAACGTAGACACCTGGAAGATTCCACAATTTTTGTTAAAATGGCATCGTGTTTTGTGAAAAATGGTAATTATGCAATATTTTACGTTATTTTGAAATGGACTGTAGACGACGAAAAAAAATTTCAACAAATTGGCAACTAAAGGTCTTTAAAGAGAAATCTCTCAGCTTTCCAAATCACTTCTGGAATTTTCTATACGATCATGCGTTCGCAAGTTACAGGCGGTCAAAGTGGAAAGTACCTTTTCTCATATGATGACGAATAACTCGGCCAATAAAAACTGTACAACAAAATTAAAAAAACGAAATTAAAGAGAAAAGTTTGCTTTTTAAAAGTATTCCATTGGAATTACCAGAAAAAATTTCATTTGGCCCATGCATCCTCTCAAACTTGACCAACATTTTTTAACATTCGCTTACTGCGCTTCATCTTTAAAAAAAAAAGGAACAAACTAAATAAAAATAATTTTTGAATTCCCGATTCAAAAACTAGAAACTTCGGGCTACAAAATTCTCTGTCACAATATTTTTTATAGCCATTTTTCGCGAAGATATAGGCATCTGAAAATGACCAATATTTTCGGCAAATTTTAGTGATGCTTTAATTTTGGCGCCCAGTGTAGTTTCAGTTTCAATTAATATTATTAATCCATTGTTTAAAATTAAACTTCTCCGCAGTGTGTTAGTGTCGGTCAGGGCTGGCACCGCCTGATCGCCGCCCCTATCCCTCAACAAAACGCCTCGCAGTGAGGCGTAAAGCTAGTGAATCTCTCCGTGCTCCGATATCACCGGAAAATTGAAATGCGGCTTAACTAAGGAAAATATCAATCAACTGGGAAATTCATCGAGGCAATCGGCGGCCCCGGCCCCGAATGCCAGTTCACCAGCGGAGGGAGTTCCTGTTCCCCCGCATCGCTACCAAGGGTCTCCACGTTGATGGAGCAATATTTGAGGGATCCTGATTCTCTATCAGTCGTCTCAACCGAGGAGTGCCCCCCCCCCCGTGCCTGCTGAGTATTATCTAAATTCTAACACGCCGATTCCGGTAAATCAATCTGATTCATCTCTATTCGATCCGGACAGTATAATTTTTGCATTGCCCCCCGACCCGTGTCGGAGGGTGAAACAACATCAAATACGAACAAAAATAAACCGGTTGTGGTATCAATTGAAGATCTTATCGCCGAAGGAAAGGCCAAGCGGCGATCCAAAATGGCCTCCATACAGGCGCGTCCCACCACACACGTGGTCGGTAAAACCGTTGAAGCTGCGCGCGAGCGCTCACCGCGGCCATGTTCGTCTTCTTCGTTCCCCCCACTCAATCTCTCGCATGTGCGTCTCTCTTATGAATCGAACGACTCCTGCGCAGCCGACATGGGTGCCGTCTGCGTCGACGCGGCTTGCGATGATGTAGACATCCCACAGATGGACGCAAGCGTGCAGGTGCACAATCGTTTCAATATCCTGCGTTCATTTGAAAATAATAAGACACCAATTAACATGAATAATAATAAAAATAAAAACAATAACAATGAAATTAAACCAGATAATAAAAATCAGAACAAAAAACGTAAAATCGGAAACCCTAACTCCTCGGAAAATCACTCTCACCATACCGAGATAAACACGGGTAAACCCCCCACCGGAGGAGTCACTCTAGAGCAGTGTTTCCCAACGTGGGGCCCACGCCCCACAGGGGGGGCAATTTGATTGTTAAGGGGGGCAATTCGAAAATGGACTCGACACAAGTTTAAGCCTTTTGCTCCGGGCCATTTAAATGCAATGCTAGATTTCGGTGCCAAATTTAACGAAAAAAGCAAATTCTTAAATAATTGCGGTAAATAATTATTAGGTATAATTTCGCTAGACGATACCAAAATATCAACTGGGTGTTTGGCGTCGTCAAGTAAACTTCCCTGCGGCAGACGGCAGGCTCCGCGGGGAACCCCGGACGTTTTAAAATCTTGCTAAACAACGCAGTTGTTCGCACCTGAATGGCCCATCGCAACTTCTGTAGTGTTTCACAACATTCAGTTGATGTTAATTTGAAATAAGTGTCCGTCAAAACTGTTGTAAAAGCTCGTTGATTTAATAAATATATACATTGTATAGATATAATTGGTAAGTATTTGATTTTATTTTTATTTATTTTAATTTTAGAAGCATAATTTTCCAGAAAATTTTATCAAATGGAAAAAATATATTATTTTGCGGTGGCAGTGTAGTAAATGTGTTATATATATTTAAGTAAATATGCATTTTTTAGTATACGTTTACTCTATGTCACATTAAATTAATTTTAACACATACTTTAATTTTAGTTTTTAATTGATCTTATATTTATTTCTTATAGCCCATAGTAAAATGAGTGGTGCAAGCAAGAAAAAAACTCGTCAATATTGGGAGGAATATTTAAAATTTGGGATCATACCCGCTGTCCACGATGAGCGGATTCCTTTTTGTCTTTTATGCCAGCAATGCTTGACCAACGAATCAATGAAACGAGGTCGTCTTGAGGCGCATTTGAAGGCGAAACATAGTGCTCACATTAATTCAGATTTGAATTACTTTAAAACTTTAAAGAAAAATTTTGAAAAGAGAACAACATTAAAGTCTCTATTTACTGCTCATACTTCAACTAATAATCGTGTTCTTGAGGCTAGTTATCAAATTTCTTCATTCATCGCTAAAACTGGAAAAAATCATACTATAGGAGAGAATTTAATAAAACCGTCAATATATAATAAGCTAAAAAACTACTTAGATGTCAATGATATACCAATGAAAAATATAACATCTTGTGCTGCAAATGGAGCTCCTAATATGATGGGCAAGAAAAATGGCTGCTTAAAATTGATGAAAGATGCGAATCCAGAAATGATTCTTGTGCATTGTGTTATTCATAGGCAAAACTTGGTAGCTAAAAACATCTCACCTGTTCTAAATGAAGTACTACATTCAGTAATAAAGTGTGTTAATGCTATTAAAGCTAATGCCAAATGTGAGCGTCTCTTCAAGCTATTTTGCGAAGAACAAAATGAAGACCATGTGAGACTTTTACTTCATACTGAAGTAAGATGGCTATCTAAAGGGAACTGCTTGAAAATATTTATGGAACTGTTTGATACTCTTAGTGATTTTTTCAGCGACAAACTTGAAATGAAGTATCTGTTAACAATCGATGGTAAAGCATTTGTGAGTTATTTAGCCGATATCTTTGAAAAACTAAATATATTAAATAAGCAACTTCAAGGAACAAATAAAACTCTTGTCGATGCAAAAGCAAAGATATTTGGTTTCATTACCCATATTGAGTTATGTCAGAAACATATTAACAACAAAAACTTTGAACAGTTTCATTGGCTCCAAAAATGTGAAGTAACTGATACCGCTTTACTTGTTATTGTCAATCATCTGAATATTCTATCGGCTGATTTAAAAGAAAGATTTTCTGATTTAAAACAAATTGATTTTCCAACATGGATGATGCAGCCAATGTTAGTGGATTTGTCTGATATATCAAATATGCAGTATCAAGAAGAACTCGCAGAATTGCAAAATGATGAGTCAGTTAAAACTTTATTTAATATAAAAGGAGCGATGGCATGGCTTTGTGAGGAAACAGAAATCAAATACCCAAATTCAACCAAATGTGCAAGAAAACTATTGCTACCGTTTCCATCTTCATATTTAGCTGAATGTGGATTTAGTGCTGTAAATGATTTACTGGTAAAAAAA
>NW_015374100.1:27318-33204 GCF_001272555.1 Dufourea novaeangliae | reverse complement strand
GGGGGGGGGGCATAAGAATTTTAGAAAGGCTAAGGTGGGGCATTGCACAAAAAAGGTTGGGAAACACTGCTCTAGAGGGTACAGCTCGACCACCACCTATTTACGTGTCCGGGTTTAACGGAAATGTTGTCAGAATAACGAAACAGCTGTCCGAAGCATACGGGAAAAACTTTAAACTCAAGTTCCTTGGCAACCGGCTAAGAATACATTTTGCGGAAATTAAACACTTCCTAGACTTTAAAGAGGCCTTAATCAGCCAATAGAAGGCATTTCATACGTTTACACTCAATTCGGATAGAGTGCTGGCTCTTACGCTGAAGGGTCTCCCACGCATGGACACAAATGACATTATTGAAGAAATAAAATCACTGGGTTTAAGCCCGGTCTCCTGCTCCCCCCTGGGCCCGCGCAGGGAAGGAGCAGGAGGATACTGTACCTATAGAGTGACTTTTCCCCAGGGTGTTACAATGACAGCCGTCAAACGTGTCGGATTCTTGTTTTACACTCGGGTCTATTGGGACAAGTTCATGTCCCAAAGACCATATATCCAATGCTTTAGATGCCAAGCGTTCGGGCACTCCTCCATAAACTGCGGGCACGCTCCGAGATGCGTCAAGTGCGCGGGTGGACACATCTCTTCGGAATGTGTCAAGCCCAGGGATGAACCTCCCACCTGTGCAAACTGTGGAGATCCCCACACTGCAAACTATTCAAAGTGCCCCTCCCTTGAAAAAATTTGGCAAACCGCTTCCCAAAGCCACGTGCCTTACCGGCACCTCCAAATTATATTTCACAAGAGAGGATTATTCAACAACCCTCTCATGTTAGACCCCTGGTTTCTTACAGAGATGCTCTCCTTCCTGTGAGCCAATTCAATTCACAAATTCCCTTAATAATTAATCAACCAAACAATCATAGTACAAAAAGACTTCATCCCCCCCCCCCCGTTCAGCCAGAATTGAATCAGGATGCACATCATAAACCGGGTCTATCCACAGTGGATGAAACCTTAAGAACCCTCAAAGAAATTTACAAAATCTGCAATGTTGAAAAAATGCTTAATGCAGCCCCTGGCTTGCTTCTCCTGATCAAGTTCCAAAACTGCAAAACTGAATTCGAGCAGTTCGCTGCGTTTGCTGAAATAACATCTTCCCTCGACTAGGAAGCAACTTCCCAATCATCCTCCTCTGGAACCCTGGTTCCCTGGGGGGGAAACGAAACGAACTGCTGATGTTATGACAGAAAAATGAGGTCAACATTGCCCTCATTACTGAAACATAGCTAAAACCTACTATGTCATTCACCCTACCGGGCTATAAAATCGTTAGGGCTGATAGGGACGACCCTGGCCCAGGTGGAGGGGTAGCCATTCTAATACACAACGAACTTGACTTTAAACAATTAACTGTAAATCCTATTCCTGGTACAGAATTAGCCGCAATAAAATTAAACTCACCAGCCGTAACAATAGCCGTAGTATATGTCCCAAAGGACACGAACATAACAATACAGGGACTAAATCAGCTCTCTCGACTCCTAGCCCCTTTTATCATTGGTGGAGACTTCAATGCTCGACATCGCACGTGGAACAACTACACAGCAAATCCCAATAGTATGAATTTATACAGTCACTCACTAATGGCAACGTACAGGCTTATCTCCCCTGACGAATTTACATTTAGACAAAGTCCAAGACATAGACCTTCAACCCTGGACATTTTCCTGTTGCAACATACCGCTAGAGTCAAATGCACGGTTATGAATGATTCTACAACCCAGCATAGCCCTGTCCTCCTGGGGCCCGAGGAGGGCACTTTTCCTTCCTCGGGATGTATCAGAACTGTCTCATGGGACACATTCAGACACTATACTGGTGGCTACCAAATCTGGCACAGATTTACTAGCACAAATGAGATAACTACGTGCATTAAATCATTAGAGTCATTCTTGACAGCCTGTTATCGTAGATCGTCTACGTTTACGGAAAAGGCGTCACATCCAAATTATGCGGAGGATGGTATGCTCTCCGCATTGATCTCCCATAAAAGGAGAATTAGGAGAAAACTCCAAGCCACTAACGCCTCGTATTTTCGCGAGGTAATTAAGGTCCTGTCCAGAGAGATCAGCCAGCGTGTTGGCGTGCTTCGTCACGAGATGTGAAACACGAGGTTGAAGTCCCTAAATAAATCAAACCATACCTTCTGGTCACAGTACAGGGTTTTAACGGGAGAGAGAAAGCTGATGCCCCCACTGATAGACAGTAATAACCCACAATCAAAATTAACAACGGATAAACACAAAGCCGACGCACTAGCCACAGCATTTGCCAAAGTACATCAAAACATCAGCAAGCTAAATTCTATTTATGATCCGGTAGTTTCGGAGTACTGCAAAACATTAGACCAACCCCTCCAGAACAATCCGTACGAAAGTGTAAAAATCGAACCAGGCGAAATCGCGGCCGTGATCAAAGCATTAAAAAATAAAAAGGCACCGGGACATGACAGAATAACCGCTCCTATGTTAAAGCATTCCTCCCACCGTATCATTCTTCAAATATATTATATATATGTAAAAGCTGTATCCAATTCTCTTACTACCCTGAAGCCTGGAAAATAGCCAGGGTCGTCCCTATACATAAACCAGGCAAACCAACTGAACAAGTTGATAGTTATCGACCAATAAGTCTCCTTTCACTTTTTGGAAAGGTATTTGAGCGTTGTTTAATTAAACATTTCATTGCACACCTTGACAAAAATAAAATCATAATCAACCAGCAGTTTGGATTCCGCTCAAAGCATTCCACTACCAATCAACTAACTAAAGTAGCTGAACTTATCACTCAACAATTAAATGTTAGAAGGCTTACAGGTGCAGTGCTCCTGGATCTATCCAAAGCCTTCGATTCAGTATGGCACCAAGGCCTCTTGTATAAGCTTACCAAAATAAAATTAGACACAGTTTTTATCAAACTAATTAAATCATACCTAACATCTCGCAAACTATTTGTTACCATCAACGGAGCAGACTCAGAACTTTGTGATGTGGAAGCGGGGGTGCCACTGGGCTCAATTTTTGGCCCCTTCTTATTTAACATCTACATTAACGATATTCCGACCACTATGCGTGCAGAATTGGCCCTTTATGCCGACGACACATTAATATTAATGGACTCTGGTAGCGTGAACCTCCTGCTCAGGCGCCTACAGGCTTATCTTGACCAGGTTGTAAAATTTTTTCAGGTGTGGAAGCTCACGGTAAATCCCACTAAAACAATCGCGGCCATTTTCACCAGGCGTAAGACCGATTTGTATAGGAACACCCTAACAATACAAGGGATCAACATCCCCTGGTCAAAAGAGGTAAAATACCTCGGGGTAATCTTTGATAGAGGTCTATTCTGGGGGCCGGCGGTGCTCGACAGAATGACGAAAATGTGGGCGGCTGCCGGTGCGTTGGTAAGGGGGCGTCCAAAAATTGCTCCCAGGAACGGTTCACGCAAATCAGAGAATTCTCAAAAAAAAAAAAAAAAATCATCCGCAGATCATTCTCATACCAGAAGACTAGCTAGTGAGATCGGGTATTAAAGTCCCTTTCAAGCATTTTCAAAAGTAAGCTAAAGTCTGTATAACAACTCTCGTATTTCTCAGTGCATGAAAACCGAGAACGTTGGAATTAGCATCCGCGATCACAACTTACAGTAACATTTGTAAAACCTTTACTTTCTTGAATATACTTTTATACATTTGTAAAGAAAGTACATGTACTTTCTCCTTTTGAAATATCCCGCGCAGTCACGGCGCGTTGGTAAACAGGTGAGGTTAAGATAATACGGATGAGTGACGATAAAAGCAAACACGTGCAATAACACCTCCAGATAACCAGAAAATAAAGACGAAAGTGTTTGATTAGATAAGGTGACCAACTATACTCATTTACTGAGTTTTGTACTCTTTTTTCACAAACCGTACTCTTTTCAAATCCTATTCTCTGAAAGTACTCATTTGTATAATTTTATACTCATTTGTATTTCTAAAACAGTTTTTTAGATTATTTTATTTCAATTATATTAATTAAATATCAAAATTATTTTGACAGTGATTTGAATTTCACGCGCGCATATTGCTTGCCGTTTCCGGCACGTCAGAGGACAGGGCAAACACCAGACACGAGTTTGACAGTGATTTGAATTTCGCGCGCACATATGGCTGCCGTTTCCGGCACAATTGAGAGGCCGTATTAGGTACCTGGAGAGATAGATAGATACTACAGACCTCTTTTTCTAACAACGTCGAAATTACATTTGTGAAAAGAGATGGATATATCTATCTCTCCAATATTTGTGTACATAATCCCCAGGCTGATCTTTGATGTGCAGTATGTACGGCATGCTTGACAGTCTTGACGCATGCGTAGTATGTACGGCAAAGTTTTATAGGTATTAGTATAGTTTAAATATAGGTTTACCAAATTTCCTAGCAGACAGAATTGACAGAGAGTCATTACAAGAGACTGAACGTTACCACCCCGAAACATTATGTTGGTTTAAACCAAGGAACAATGAAGAAAAAAAGAATGAAAGAATAGAATTCGTAAATAATTCGGAATTAGAAAACGCATTGATAAAAGAGGATCCAAAAAACTAGATTTAACACCATTGATTAAAGTAAAGGTATTACTCAATGATACCCTGGAAGTGAACGGTATTTATGACTCTGGTTCAAATGTATCCTTGATAAACTCAAGATTGTTGAAAACAAAAAAAAACAAATAAGCAATAAGGGTAATACGAATTTAAAAACAATCAATGGTGTCAAAAAAGCGGACGGAGTAATAACTGTGAAGACAAAAATCTTCAATATGGAAAATATGATGGATATTTTTGTTATAAACAGTGAACATTTTAATTATGATTTCCTTATCGGTTTAGATTGCATAAAAAAATTTAAACTATGTCAAAATGAAAAATTAGAAATGAAACAAAAAATAATCCCAGGCGCAATTGGGAAAGATTCAGTAGGAAAATATAAAAAGAACATGGGAATTCCCAATCAAAAAGGAGAAGAAGAAGAGGAAAACTATATGATAAATTTTATGGAACACATAGACGAAAGAAATTTTGAAATAGTTACAAATCACTTAGAATATAAGAAAAAAAATGATATTGATAAACTTATAGAAAATTATAGAGCAGTATTTGCGAAAGACAAATATGATATAGGAACAGTGAGGAATTATGAAGCCCACATAGATTTGCTAGTTGAAAAATACCCTAGTAAAAGACCGTACAGATGCACGATTGAAGACAGGAAAGAAATTGAACAACAAATTGCTAAATTACTACAAAAAAAATTAATTGAAGAATCGTACAGTCCATTTGCCGCTCCGGTAATTCTAGCGTACAAACGAGAGGAAAATAAAAAAACAAGATTATGTATAGATTTTCGGGATCTAAATAAAATAGTGGTGCCTCAATTACAGCTATTCCCATTGATCGAAGATCTTATGGAAAAAACAAGAGACTGTAAGTACTTTTCTACGTTAGACATAAACTCAGCATTCTGGGCAATACCTTTGAAAATTGAAGATAGAAAGAAAACAGCATTTGTGACACAGGAGGATCATTTTCAATGGACTTGTCTACCGTTTGGGTTGAAAACCTCGCCAGCGATCTTCCAAAGGATTTTGAGTAACATTATAAGAAAACATAAACTTTCGAGCTTTGTAGTCAACTATATCGACGACATACTGGTTTTTTCAAAAACATTTGCTGAACATATAGAACATTTAACACTATTACTGGAAGCAATAATGAGTGAGGGTTTCAGATTAAAGTTTTCAAAATGTGCTTTTGCAAGAAATTGGGTAAAATATCTAGGACACATA